>NW_007377508.1:129535-161226 GCF_000475195.1 Diaphorina citri
TTTTTCCCCTTGAAAATAAAAATATTTTTTTTTTTTTTTTTTTTTTTTTTTTTTTTTTTTTTTTTTTTTTTTTTTTCTTGCTGAAACCCTCCAAACCCTCGATATACGTAGGCGGTTTTTATACACAGAGCTAGGCTTTTACACACTGGCTAGGCTTGAAAAAAAGTCGATTTTTCACTTATATTTTTTTCAAGCCTCGTCTAGCCTAGCCCAGTGTAACCACGACCATAACCTACTCCTGGTTTTCTTGCTTTTCAGCAATTGGTATGACTATTCCCTCATAGATTGAACCTCGCCAAAATGTAAATCGAAATTCTACTACAGTATTGGCCGGGGCCACAATCACAATCGGAGTTCAAGCTCAGTATATGTATACCTCTTGGATTAAACAATCTGATTAGTTGATTTGAAAATTTCCAAACATAATTTATCCAAAGTCCTCTTATCTTACATTCCAGAGTGAACTGTACGGTAATTTCGTGACGGCCAAGCGGGAAACTAACGACGACCGTACGCCCATGGACAAGAAAGTGTACGGAGAGAGCTTATTAACGCGCCTAGCGCCTAATGAGAAGCCCAAGGGTGGCAATACGATATTCGTACAAGGAGCAGGCATTAGTGAAGAGTTCCTTAGGCAACACTTCTCTATATTTGGCAAAATATGCAGCGTTTCCATGGAGGTTGAGAAAGGGTGAGACGTTGCTGTTGCTTCTCCCCACGAGGTAGTTGTGATATGAAAGTCTGAATGAGAGACATAATGTCTGAGCTTACCACATTGATAAACCTGCGACCTAGATCCAATGCAGAGTCGGAATCATCTCTAGTACTGGAACTGGCCGCTGTATCGCTACTGTGGTGATGTCTCCTGCGCATGCGCGGTACAGGGATAGGAACAATCATGACGTCATCAGAGTCATAGCTATACTTGCGTGTCCTATAGTACTTGGGGACAGGGACAGAATAGTCTGGGGAGGATCGGCGGCGGCTGGGTCTGACAGGGTCTGAAGTGTCTGGGGCTTCTGGTTTGGTCTGAGTGGATTCATGGGCGGAGGGGGTGGCTTGTGTCTGACATTGTGTTGATTGTTGTGAGGGTGACACTTGGGTTGAATGATCTTGTTTAGCACTCTCAGTATCACTAGGCAGGTGTTGAGATCTTGGACTCGGCATTGTGGCTGAGGAGAAGGAGATAGCGCCTGTAATGCTCTGACTGATACTTTGTAATATATCACTGGGTAATTCAATATTATCAATGATTAGATTGCCAGAGGTTGAATTGATGCGAGATACATTAACCACATCACTATCAACATCATGTACAGTTATCTTGGAGGCTTGTAACTCATTCACGTGAATTTTGTCAACATCCAGCTCCTGAATTTGTAACTTCTGTGCTTTCAAAACGGTCACTTCAGTTTCTGGACCTGGTACGACTGTTACTTTTCTATCTCCATCTCGTCTAACATCTCCATTGATAGAATCATTGTCTCTCTGCCGTGTTGGAGGTTTGGGTGGAGATTCTCTGCGTGATGGAGGGCGAGGACTATCATGTGACTCAGGGAGGTTTGTAGTTCTAGGAAGAGGTTGAATGGCAGAGATGAGAGGACGTGCAGTAGGTTGTTGTCTACAGAACTCTTCACTTGGTGCAACAGCTTGAGAGGGGGGGAATATTACCTTGCATCTCGTAATCTTCTCCAATAGTTGATAGTCGTAGATTTGTTGATTATTTTCATGTAGTTGTCATACAGGACTCTGGATTGGTTCTTGAGGATTTCTAACTGGGAGAGATTCTTCCTGTGCGCAGTGATTTGGAAAAATTGCTTGCGAATATCTTTGACTAGAATTGACTTGAGTTCTGCGGAAGCACTCATTCGAGCCTCGTATGCGTACTGGGCCGGGTTTGCACTCCAGTTACCTAAACATGAAATAAATTCGACATAGCTTATCAGTTTTTAAAAATTAGCCGTAAGGCGCGTCTTCGCTAGGCCCTAGACGAAAGGACTTGAATTTTAAAATCCAGTTACGTACCGTTGCTGTAGCGGCTTTTAGCTATAGCTGAAAAGTGATGACAAAATGGAGAAAATATCTCTTTATTTATCAGTCATACACCGGGGTGATGGTCTCTAGCCATGTTTATATGGCTCGTCTCAACCATCGTGAAGACTTGTGCTTGTTCTTTTCAAGCAGAGAGAACCCTTTGAAACTATCAGCTAGCTAGGTTGGGTAGGAAAAAGGAAAAGACTTGCAATTTAAAATCCATTTACCTACCGTGTTTCTTAATACTGTAATCTTCCGAGTTGATATCCATCGTGTAGGCCCGGCGGCGACTTGTTGATCTCTTGGCCTGTTTCCCATGTATCCTTGTGTTGATGTGTCCTTCTGCTGTCGTTCTCCTAGTAGGCTTGGTAGTCGTTATGCTAAACTTGGCCATATGTAACCGCTCGCGGCGCGATAGCTTCCCTTCGCGCCGCGGGCGAAACAATATCCTCGCGGAAAGGTACTCACGGGGCTGCGTGGGCCATATAGTGATGTTGTCTGAATCAATACTTGTTGCAGACTCTTGACGTTCTACTAAGAGCCATAATGTAAATAAGAACGCGGTGAAAACAAGCGGTACAGTAACACAGATTAGTTTGAACATCTAGGAAAATGACCTAATAATCAATTCCTTTGCATTAGTAAACAACAGTTTGAACATAGTGCTCAAGAGTAGTGCTCCATTATTCAGTACTGTGGATTGACATCTTGATAAACGAACAATGGCTTAGGCCTTGGATGATGTTCAGTTGTAAAGTTGTCTATTGTGATTGTGTCGTTTTCTTGTTAGTAAACAAAAACAAAAGAATTCTAACGTAGGTACAGAAAACTTGGTTTTTTGAAAGACATCACAATGTCCAAGTTGTTGAGTTGTTCATTCTGATTCGGTTGCTCACTGACTTTCTTTTCTGGATGCAAAGATTTTCGTTCTCCTTTCAAAGGCACAACTCGAGTACTGGGAATCACTTCCTCCACAGGCTCATTATTAGTTACAATATATTCGTCTGTCAAAGGATCAGTTTGTATGGCTATCGAGATATCTTCAGTGTGTAAGTTCAAGGCGATATTATCAATAGGAGGCGTAGTGCCTGATATCTTAGCATCCTGTTCTATATCTTCAATATCACTATCTTCACCATCTTGTTTTGATTTCCTTGGTGGCCGAGGTGGGGCAGGCAAGGGTCTCCCTTTCATTTTCTCTATAACATCGTCTGACTGCAGATCTTTCTCTTCTAAACTACCACCGTACTCTGGTTTGAAATCATCGACAAAGTCTGGTATGTTTAAACTCTTAGTTTCTGATTCGTTGTCGATGTAACAGATTTCAGAGTGGATGGATCCATCTGCGTAGACAGGTTCTCTGGTTTTTGATTTGTGTCTGGGTGGTCGGGTGGGACCTAGTGTTGAATAACTCTTCTCTACAGTGGGTAACTCCTCTACATAACTCTTACGTCGAGGAAAGGTAAAGAAATTAGTCAATCCTTGATCCCTAATGATGTTGAACGTGCGTCTTCTCCTGCACGGGGGAGAGATCGGAAGAGCGTCGTGTAGGGAAATGGGTTCTTCTCCACAATGGCATACCCAACTGTTTCTTCATGCTCCTCGGATGGCATAGAGTCAGCACCGCGGGAAGTTCTATCTTCGGATGTTAGGGATGTTCCTAATGACCGAGATCTTCTTCTTGGTGCCACTGGGGTTGGATATTGGTGAAGTCCTGGCTCAGGCTCCATGATCGAGTGTACTGATCTTAAGGATTTGTTGTCCTGGAATAGAGACAGAAACAGAGAGAAAATTATAAGGTTTTTTTTATAAAGTTGATTCACTTTTTAATATTTTTTCTATTTATTGTTAGTTTTTCCCCTCGAAAATGGAAATTATTTTAGTATTTTCAGTGTATAGGAATTCGATTTTCTTCTTGTTCTCCCTCCCTCTCATTTTCTCCCCTTGCTCCCCATCTTCTAAATTTATATCAGTAACATGGTTCATTTCCTTAGAGGTAGTAAACAGTGGTCCTACATGAACATGACGCTGGTAACACTTACTCTGTTATTGTCAACATCCTTCAATATTCCTTCACTTCTGAGAGATTGAGTCAAACTCTTCTTTCTTCGTGGAGCTGAAGGGTATTCTTCTATTTGAGCTTGAACTACTTTCTGGATCGGAGCAACATTTTCTTTGTTCTCCTCTGGAACTTGTGTGACGGGTGTAACTTGGGTTGGTTCTTTCTTCTCATCTGGTGTTTGAGATTTCTTCTCTGGTTCGGGTATTGGCATTCTGGAACTTGTGTGACGGGTGTAACTTGGGTTGGTTCTTTCTTCTCATCTGGTGTTTGAGATTTCTTCTCTGGTTCGGGTATTGGCAGAATCTCTTGCTTTGGTTTTGGCACAGCTTTGAAGACTTGTCTCTGAACTTCATAGTCCTCGTCTGTGTGGTCATTAACAGGTATTGAGGGTTCAAACTCGGGATCATTTTCATCTTTCAATGGAATTACCACGAACAGTTCAGACTCTCTTCTTTTCCTTTCTGCTTTCCTTGGTGGATATGTTTTATATTGATCCTTCTTTTCTTCCAACTCCTTTTTATCTTTCTTATGGAATCTACTGATAGTATTCGACATGAATCGACTGAAAGATTTTGATCGTTGTGGTGGCGTTCTTTGTTTTTCAGGCACTTCCTCTGGCTCTGGTACAATCTCTTCCTCGTCTTCGAAGTCACTTTCTTCTTTATCAGCATCAGCTTTGAATGCATCTCTTATTTCTCTGGTAAGGAATTGGCTCACATCAACGTTGTCTCGGCTGAGTCCCTTTTCTCTCAGGAAGAATTCATCTGAATTGATTTCTTCCAACACCCCTTTCCTGTCTCTTAATGAAGATGTGCCTGAAGAATGTTGTTCTTTGTCCGTGTCTAGACCACTGCTTGCACTCCTGGTCTGTTGTCTTTCAGAATCAACTGAGTCCCTTTTCTCTCAGGAAGAATTCATCTGAATTGATTTCTTCCAAAACACCTTTCCTGTCTCTTAATGAAGATGTGCCTGAAGAATGTTGTTCTTTGTCTGTGTCTAGACCACTGCTTGCACTCCTGGTCTGTTGTCTTTCAGAATCATCCAGTGACTCCGTACCAGGGAATGTCCTTGGTTTGTTATTAGACGACGACTGACTAACTGATGTATCGTCATTTGGTTTCATCTTCTTGTGGAATTCTTTTGCTTTCAATTCGTTTATCATTTGACCCCACTTCTGTGTTAGATTGGCTCGTTTCCAGAGTGGTGTTGATGGAGCACTCGATGTGGTTGGAATGCTTTCAGTCTTGAGATGAGGAGATTCTGACTGACTAGTCTCCTCTCTTTTTCTTTTGTTGAATATTCGAGGATAGGTCCCGAAGTCAAACAAGTTCTTCTTGGAACCCATGGCAGAAGTTCCAGCAGTGGCATCCCCCCTCTCTTTAATACTATTTGATCTCTTTGGCAGTTTCGGAAGTTGAATTTTAGGTCTATCGGGCAGTTTAAATTTAGATCTGTCCGGCAGACTAAATTTAGGTCTCTCGGGCATTTTAAATTTAGGCCTCTCCGGCATTTTCAATTTTGGCCTCTCGGGCATTTTAAATTTAGACGATCTTTCTGGCATTTTCAGTTTTGGTCGGTTCGGCAATTTGAATTTAGATCGGTCAAATTTAGGTCTGTTTGGAAATTTAAATCTTGATTTGGCAGGTGGTTCACCTTCATTTTCACCCCCATCAGTTCCTTCTTTAGGTGCCTCTTTTCTTTTAGACATTGTTTGAAGTGTTGCCTTGAACTTGTCAGCTTGTGTCTTCAGTTTCTCTTGGAAGCTCTGAGGTTGAGCAGCAGGTTCTGATTTCAAAGCACTGGGAGGTTTTGCACTTGATGTTCCTGGTTGACTTTTGCTTTTCACAGGGATCGAACTCTTAGCAGCTCCTTGGTTGAAGAATCTTTCTTCCATCTGAGCCTGCAACTCTTCGGCTGTCATTTATGGTGGTGATATTGGGCTTGATGCCAACCAGGGATTGCTTCTCGGGTAGCAAGCTGTCTGTCTGGAAGTACTGACAGCCACAGCGAACTTGACTGCTGCAAGAAGAGTCTCGCGAGCCTTGGCCGGAGGAATGGGGTTCCACATTGCGCTTACGACTCAAACGATCGCTACTACTCATTCTAACGGGGCGGAAGCGGTCATTGTTGCGGGGAAATGTTCACTGAGCGGGGACTGGGGGGAAAGTTTTGATCGTATTGGGGATAGTTTGGGGGAGTTCGCCGGACTTGTTTGGGGGAGTTTGCGGGATTTGCTTCTGGTAAAGCTGGGATCGATCGGAGGTGTTGGGGATTTCGTGAGATTTTGAAAATCGCGATTTATTTCGCGTTTAGGAAAATCAAATTAATGTTAGTCACATTGCTGTCAAACTAGTCTTCTCTGGAGAATTGAATTAAGTTGTTAATCATGTAATCAAATACTGAAAACATTTATTTTTAGGATCGGTTCGAAAGCTATCTATCCTGTTAAGTCAACTTTGAAGTGATATTTTCTTTATTTGAGTATTGGCAAATTTGATGTCGTGTTGATGTTGTATGGTGAAGTGAATGTAAATTGTCTTATCTACTGAGAGTGTTTATTTGACCTTGAGTTTTTTACTAACCTTTGGTCATCCGTGTCTTATATTTATTAGAGTTTGTGAGTAGATAAGTCGTTGTTTTCTAAGGGCTTCTAAGCTAAGTTAACCTAAAAATTCTTGATGTGGAGAAACCTATAGAGGGCAAGTCAGTGAACTGAATGGATATGAATCCTTGGGATGGTTGAAACCTGATTAGAGCTTTCACAAATCACCTCAAAAAATGTCTAGAATGAAGTCAAAGTGAAAACTACCGTCAAATAATCTTTTAAATTGGTTATTTTAGGTTTTGAGTGCACTATGTTTGCACCGACTGAAATTCAAACCAGATCTAGTTACTAGGTAATGGTAATATGTTATAGATCACATACATGTATACTCGTATTATTAGTAAAAGATTAGGTAGCGCCAATATAAAACGAAGCTAACTCTGGTTAATTAATCATATTTTATTGTTTGAGCTGAAGAAAATAGCACAAGGTAACAGAAGTCTGACTTGTTCTTTGCTAGGCAAAATTTTCCACACACAAATTGACAGTTTTAACTTACAATAACTTGATTTTCAAAAGGGGTTTTTTATAGAACCAACTTCTAAAAAAGTTTACATAACTCACGATTAAAAATTTCAAACACTTAAATAATTTTCAACTCATTATCTCGGACATTTTTCGGAGTTGATTTTCATTTCTTCTTTATTTTTTATGCAAGATATGCGCCTGTAAGGTAGTGAATGTATGAAATGTGTCTCGTCAAGGTATTGCACTGTGCTTACTCTCAGGTGTGTTAAGAATACCCACGGTGTTCAGTGCTGTTGATATACTCTTTGGTGTACCGTTATTAACCTATTCACTATATCTTAGGGGTTTATTCCTGAAAAAGGTGGTCTTGTAGTTGCAGGCTTCAAGGGCATTGTGTAATGGAATAGTAGGAAAAACCTATAGATACTAATAGTTTATTAGCTACGATCTTAACTCCATACACAAAAAGTCCACTCTGAGGCTTAGGTTTAGGGGCAAAGAGCCCCAAAAGTTGAATACACTACCGTAATGTGTACATTGTTTAACAGCCGTAACTAACTTTGTTAGGTTACATGGACTCCTATGTCCTACCTAGAAGTCCAATACAGATGGGACGTGGGACCCTGTCAGAAATTGTTTCCACACACTACGTCTGATCGCTTCGTTAAATGTTGCACGTTCATGCCTTATTGCACTGTGCTTACTCTCAGGTGTGTTAAGAATACCCACGGTGTTCAGTGCTGTTGATATACTCTTTGGTGTACTGTTATTAACCTATTCACTATATCTTAGGGGTTTATTCCTGAAAAAGGTGGTCTTGTAGTTGCAGGCTTCAAGGGCATTGTGTAATGGAATAGTAGGAACAAGCTATACTAATAGTTTATTAGCTACGATCTTAACTCCATACACAAAAAGTCCACTCTGAGGCTTAGGTTTAGGGGCAAAGAGCCCCAAAAGATGGGTTAAGCTTATACGAAACTACAACCCTGTACCTTTTAGGGATTGGTTCCTATCCCTAGTGTGACATATAAAATTCTCCAATCCCATTTAGTATTACCTTCGTCTTTTGACTTTGTTTCTCCACCTCGGATCTACAAACTAATGGACATTTCAGAGTGTAAATCCTTCTTCTTTCTCTTTTCACTTATTATGGTTATGGTTTGAGAACTTAAGAACTTAAAGGGAGGTTCAAAAAGAAAATCATCAAGAAAATAAAATTAGGTGACTGTCGAAGAAGCACCAGTCGAAGTAACAGAGCTTCCTGTCGATGAGGGCGGTAGTTTTTCGTAAACTAGGTGGTTATGTTCTATTTATATTTGAGACAGAATGCTGATGTCAGTGTACGGGACAAGTACCTAGCTCTCATTGCTTGCCAGACTCACAGCTCGAACTTTGGTGGGAAGAGTAGGTATTGGTATAAGTAGGGCCATCGGCTATAATAAACGCCCTATGTCGCTGCAACCTGATAAGATCTTTTGTGGCTGGGAGTACCATTTAGCACAAATTCCCCAAAACTTGTCCTATTGATGTCGATAGTTGTTTTAACACAGGACCTATCTTTCTAAAATAGATTCGTATAAGCTTAACCCATCTTTTGGGGCTGTATGCCCCTACACCTAAGCCTCGGAGTGGGCTTTTTGTGTATGGAGTTATCTTTCTAATAAGGGACACTACGAACTAGTTGAATAGATTTCGCAGATAATGGACTTGATCCAACTTGTGACAATGCACCAAACATGCGGGTAGCTTTGCCACGTTGGGCCGCCAAGGAAATCCTCTGGTAAAGAAAATCCTTGGCACTACGAAATGGATGGACTACGATTCGTAGATTCGTATAAGCTAACCCATCCTTTGGGGCAGTTGCCCCTACACCTAAACCTCAGAGTGGGCTTTTTGTGTGACATACTACGATATAATTGTAAATGCCACTGTAAAAAATATGTAGATAGTAGTGGATCAATTAACCGTAGAAGTTAATCTTAAAACGACCTTCAACGGGGCTTCCAAAGACCCGATGGAGCACGAAATCAAAGAACAAATGGACAGTGAACTAGACACTTTAGATTTTTGGGTCAATCCCGTTTTAAGGACCCCCAATATTTGATTTTTCGGTCAATCCCGTTTAAAGGACCCCGTAGAAGTTCTACAGTACTCTGAATCACTAATCCCACCAAAATGATATCCGACGAACGGACGAACACCTTTCCCGTGATATGAATACAAAAGCTTGGACGTACATGATACTTACAGCTCGATATCGAGGGATCCTGTGAAAGGACCCTTGTACAGATGAGTCCACGGGTAGAGGCCTCGTATCTTCTGCCTCCGGAGGTCTTCCCAGATGTAGGTCTGCAGGGGGACCGGGGGCGCTGATCTCGAGGAGGTCACTGAAACAGAGCAAAGACCAGAGGGATGATAACATGCAGAGCAAAGACGGAGTAAGGATGGTAACAGAGCAAAGACGGTGTAAGGATGGTAACAGAGCAAAGACGGTGTAAGGATGGTAACAGAGCAAAGACGGTGTAAGGATGGTAACAGAGCAAGCAAGAGGGATGATAACATGCAGAGCAAAGACGGAGTAAGGATGGTAACAGAGCAAAGACGGAGTAAGGATGGTAACAGAGCAAAGACGGTGTAAGGATGGTCACAGAGCAAAGACGGTGTAAGGATGGTAACAGAGCAAAGACGGTGTAAGGATGGTAACAGAGCAAAGACGGTGTAAGGATGGTAACAGAGCAAAGACGGTGTAAGGATGGTAACAGGGCAAAGACGGTGTAAGGATGGTAACAGGGCAAAGACGGTGTAAGGATGGTAACAGAGCAAAGACGGTGTAAGGATGGTAACAGAGCAAAGACGGTGTAAGGATGGTAACAGGGCAAAGACGGTGTAAAGATGATAACAGAGCAAAGACGGTGTAAGGATGATAACAGAGCAAAGACGGTGTAACGATGATAACACAGCAAAGAGTTGGGAGTGTTGGGACTAATCGGACCCTAATTGTGGTTGAAAAAACGATGATAACACAGCAAAGAGTTGGGAGTGTTGGGACTAATCGGACCCTAATTGTGGTTGAAAAAATTGTGTAAGTATAGATACTTGCTTAACATTTTATAAAGGTAATACGTATAACTCTATGGCAAAGAATCTCTGATTGCTCTACATGTCTTATGTAAGGCCAGTCACTCACTATCAGGTAGACCTGGTGTACCTGTCAGGTCTACTTGATAGTGGGTGGCTGGCCTAAGAGAGTCATATCAGGTTTTATGTTTCGCCTTTTTCACTGTCATTTTAACTAGCTCCCTCTTTAAATCCAGCCTAGTGAAAAAGTCACATCTCTGAGATAAAATAATACGCATCAGGTCTCCACAAACTGGCTGTCATTTCTTCATCTTCCTCATCAAATTCTCCCTGCTCTTCACTCATTTCTTCTTCTTCCATCTCCTCTTCATCAAATTCTTCCTCTTCCTCTTCATAATCTTCATCCTCTGCTGAGACGATTTCTTCATCAGGGGGCAGCTTCAGGTATTGTTTCTCCTTGGAATTGGACGCATCAGCAGGTTTATCATTGGACGTAGCATCAGGGGACGTACTTGGAACTTTCAGAATGGGAGGCGGGGTTGGTCGGTTTGTTGACATAGGCGTTATCGGTTCGTATTCGTGATCCCTGGAAGGCAAACAAAATCATTGAGGCAAATTAATAGAAATGTTTTCACACGTGAGAATTTCACTGAACTAAAACATGCTACAAATAAACAATATTCAAAATAGTTCTGGATATACATAAATCCCCGCACCTGTTTCGCATTCTTTTAGAACTCTTTCGCACTTGATCAAGCAATTCAGTTGACATTACACGGGCGAAATATCCCCAATGTCCAGCGCGGACCGGGGCAAGGGCTGGGGTAACATTGTTTCAAATAGCTCTATGTACACTTACACCCGCCTTGTGTGTTGTGCCGTTCTATTTTCGTTTTACATTGGGCAGCAGCGGTGCGGCGGTAGTTTTTCGTAAACAGCTGTCATTTCTTCATCTTCCTCATCAAATTCTCCCTGCTCTTCACTCATTTCTTCCTCTTCCATCTCCTCTTCATCAAATTCTTCCTCTTCCTCTTCATAATCCTCATCCTCTGCAGAGACGATTTCTTCATCAGGGGGCAGCTTCAGGTATTGCTTCTCTTTGGAATTGGACGCATCATTAGGTTTATCATTGGACGTAGCATCAGGGGACGTACTTGGAACTTTCAGAATGGGAGGCGGGGTTGGTCGGTTTGTTGACATAGGCGTTAGTCAGTGTCAGTGTGTCAGACGTTTTGAAACTGAATAATGTAAATTTAACCTCAGTTGCTAAAAGTACATTTTGAAGGTAATCTTACTCTTTGGTAACTCAGTTTTGGTACCTCAAAATTTACCACTTTTCAGCTCTGAAGTCATACCACGGTACGTCCTCATTGTTCTCTCATGATGATTTCAACCCTAGTTACTTACCCAGTGTTTCCTGAGGTATTAGGAGCACTGGTGCTGGCTAGGGCAGGGCTCGAACCAGAACCTCCTGCATTAGAAGTACTAGCTCCTTGGGCTGCTCTATCAGCAGCTGGGGAAGTACCACCTTGTGCTGCACTTGCAGGTTGACCTTGATTGTTAGTCGCTGTTTCAGTGTCTATCACGGGTGCAATCATGTCGTTGGTTTTGCTGAGCGTGTTCATGATGGTGGTGATATTGGGCTTGATGCCAACCAGGGATTGCTTCTCGGGTAGCAAGCTGTCTGTCTGGAAGTACTGGCAGCCACAGCGAACTTGACTGCTGCAAGAAGAGTCTCGCGAGCCTTGGCCGGAGGAATGGGGTTCCACATTGCGCTTACCATTTAGCACAAATTCCCCAAAACTTGTCCTATTGATGTCGATAGTTGTTTTAACACAGGACCTATCTTTCTAAAATAGATTCGTATAAGCTTAACCCATCTTTTGGGGCTGTATGCCCCTACACCTAAGCCTCGGAGTGGGCTTTTTGTGTATGGAGTTATCTTTCTAATAAGGGACACTACGAACTAGTTGAATAGATTTCGCAGATAATGGACTTGATCCAACTTGTGACAATGCACCAAACATGCGGGTAGCTTTGCCACGTTGGGCCGCCAAGGAAATCCTCTGGTAAAGAAAATCCTTGGCACTACGAAATGGATGGACTACGATTCGTAGATTCGTATAAGCTAACCCATCCTTTGGGGCAGTTGCCCCTACACCTAAACCTCAGAGTGGGCTTTTTGTGTGACATACTACGATATAATTGTAAATGCCACTGTAACTAAGAAACTAAAAGCTGTGAAACAGCCATCTTTATACCAATTTAGCTTGTTTTTCTGTAGCAATAAAACACATTCCAATATTTAGCAATCATTTTAGCATTCGAAACAAGGCATTATAGTACGCCTACAGGCTCTACATTCCTCTTGTTTGCTGGACTGTTTTAATTGAACCTACTAAGAATGTAGTACGAAACTACGAATGATTGGGGTCATACCGTCCAAAACATTTTCTACAACCTGCTTAATAATATGAATAGATACCTAGATCCCTACTATGTATCATATTGTGCTGTAGTTTTGTACCAGGCTTTCTGACTACTATGTATGTCATCACTATCACTCGACACTGACATTTACTACGTGAATATCCGAGAGGCTTCTTTAAATGAAACAACCTTTGCTTCATTGCGAGTAACCTTTTTTGAGAACAACAAAAATTAGTAGTTTAGTAGAATACACCCGGAAAAAAAGGATCTTTCGGGCCCAAGAAGTAATCAACAAATTGGAATATTTTTGCCGAAATTTTCGAAGGAATTTCAAAATCCATTTTCAACAAATACCTCGGATCTATCTTACTCATTGGTTCCTTAGTTTGTGCTTCTTTTACAAACACATGTGCCCCAAATTTCCAACATACCCACGTGTCGAAATCTAAACAACTCGTAATATTTCTTTATTATTAGAAGAAACAATCTGAAATCAACCTTCATAAGTTAATAACACCTATTCCATTTTTGACATAAATAACAATTTACTTAATGGATATCCAACACAAGCTCATTATTTTAAAATAAAATACATACATTTATGCGTCAGTCGAAGAAGGGCTCACCATCACAATAAATCACCAAAGACAGAAACAGTGAAAATTATAAGGTTTTCTATAAAGTTGATACGCTTTTTAATATTTTTCTATTGTTACTTTTTCCCTTCGAAAATGGAAATCTTCAGTGTACATGATTTTCTTCTTGCTCTCCCTCCCTCTCACATTTCCTCCCCTTACTCCCCATCTTCTAAATTTATATGTATTAGTAACATGGTTCATCCCTGAGAGCTAGAAAACAGTGGTCCTACATACATGACGCTGAGAAGCAGGAAAGCTGGAGCAGATTGTATGGCAAATTGGCAAAGTATTGTACACAATGTTTAATCAGATTCCATATATCCTGCTTTCCAGCAGCAGGTAGAACTACTGTTTACCTAATACTTATTTTCTCACATTTTATTTTATACTTACTCTGTTATTGTCAACATCCTTCAATATTCCTTCACTTCTGAGAGATTGAGTCAAACTCTTCTTTCTTCGTGGAGCTGAAGGGTCCTCTACATAACTCTTACGTCGAGGAAAGGTAAAGAAATTAGTCAATCCTTGATCCCTGATGATGTTGAAAGTGCGTCTTCTCCTGCAGGGGGGAGGGGGTCGGGGTGGTTTACTCCTCGGTGGGGTTGCAGGAGGGACTGGGTTCTTCTCCACAATGGCATACCCAACTGTTTCTTCATGCTCCTCGGATGGCATAGAGTCAGCACCGCGGGAAGTTCTATCTTCGGATGTTAGGGATGTTCCTAATGACCGAGATCTTCTTCTTGGTGCCACTGGGGTTGGATATTGGTGAAGTCCTGGCTCAGGCTCCATGATCGAGTGTACTGATCTTAAGGATTTGTTGTCCTGGAATAGAGACAGAAACAGAGAGAAAATTATAAGGTTTTTTTTATAAAGTTGATTCACTTTTTAATATTTTTTCTATTTATTGTTAGTTTTTCCCCTCGAAAATGGAAATTATTTTAGTATTTTCAGTGTATAGGAATTCGATTTTCTTCTTGTTCTCCCTCCCTCTCATTTTCTCCCCTTGCTCCCCATCTTCTAAATTTATATCAGTAACATGGTTCATTTCCTTAGAGGTAGTAAACAGTGGTCCTACATGAACATGACGCTGGTAACACTTACTCTGTTATTGTCAACATCCTTCAATATTCCTTCACTTCTGAGAGATTGAGTCAAACTCTTCTTTCTTCGTGGAGCTGAAGGGTCATTTTTGACATAAATAACAATTTACTTAAAGGATATCCAACACAAGCTCATTATTTTAAAATAAAATACATACATTTATGCGTCAGTCGAAGAAGGGCTCACCATCACAATAAATCACTGAATTTTATTGACACCAGAAAAATTCTTTTGTTGAGCAAAACGTAAACAAAATGATTTATCCGACTCTTTTTTCGCGTTATGGGACACAGACTCGCTTGGTCTAATCAGAGAAATGATGTGCATTATGCCACGGAACGATGCTTGCGGCCCGTCTTGGCTAACACACTTAATTCGAAAGAAATGTGTCTTGAAAAAAAAAAAAAAATCGCTTAGAATTACTGTGGGTGTAGACACGATGAAGAAAAAAAAAAGAAGAAGGCGAGGAAGAGAATAAGAAGGAGAGAAGAAATGCTGAAGGAAACGGCATTAATAAAACGAAAGCGCAAAGGAGTGAACACTTGACAAAATAAGAATAGGCGATACAGAGCGTCTCAGTCCAATTTAACACGAGATGCTAACTTGCTAACCTATCTTCCAATGAAAAGAAAATGGAAATAACTGTTACACAGTGTAGAATTGTAGATATTTACATACGAGTATCACAAGTGTCTGCTATTGTCGATCGAAACCCGAAACCCCAAGTAAACCCAGGTTTTGCAATAGTCCTAAACTAAAATGGACGCGGGACATAAGGGATCAGGAAGAGACCGCCTTAACATAATAATAAACCCAGGTGAATTTAAGTCGATTTTATGGTGGTCAATCAGGGTGGCCCATACACAGTGTAAACTTTATACACGTTATATGAGACCACCTGTACAGAGAATACAATCATTTACTGGATTACCTACATCAATTTTTTATCATCATTAAAAAAAAAAAGTAAAATCTCGACACTAAATTTTCGTATCATAAACCACCGTTTTTTTTTTTTTTTTTTTTTTTTTTGGGGGGAACAAAATTTTTATATGTATGTACATTGTAAGTACATAATATTCTCGGTACATAGTCTATTTCATGCATCAATAATATTATTTGTTTGTTGCTAAATTCAAGTGCAATCATCAGGCGGCTTGATCGAAATGTATATACATATGTTTTAGTTTTTCTTCCTTTAAATTGTCTAAATGTATGCCCTCCTTTGTTCCATGGTTTTATTTGACTTGAGATCTCTGTCTGTTTCGGTCATCAGTTTGTTTGTTTATTTATCTGTTTTGTTCGTTTGTTTGTTGTTGGTCTTGGCCTCTTGGCGTTGGTGTTGGTGTTGCTGTTGTTGATACAAACAGGGTAAATTTTGTAACTAACTTTTGAGCCAGTTTTATTAGACCGACTGACTTGAAACCTGATAGGTGCTTCTATCTTTCGGATGACAATAGTATGTGCTGTTAAAATTTCCAAATATTTACGTTCATCCTTGATCTGTGACTGTGTGTGTACATTGTGACAGGATGTTCTCACCTCAAACCCTAAGCAACTGCCCCTGAGTAGTTCATTACAGATGTTCGTACTATTTCTGCGCATTCATTTCCAATTTCATGTGTGGTTATTTGGTGAAACAACTTGTAGTGATTATCACGTGTTTGTCACTAGTCACACTATGATAGGATTAGGATTTAGCTGGGGTATCTACTTGTATCTAATGTCAAGGCCGCTAGATTAGTAAAATTTTCAGCGTTGTTTAAGTTGTTTTAGTAAAATTGTGATTCTGTTGAATACATACTCGATTAAAATAAACTTCAATGTATTAGACTGAGTGAAAAAGACTTTTCAGTCCGATGTCAGCAAGATAATGTAGAATAAAAATATGTAGTGTTGAATAGAATAGGGGTGATATAATTGCTTAGATGAGAGTAATTAAGTGATACCATTATGCAATTTGGATCTTTGAGAGGAAAGAACATGAAAGAGAATTGGACTCAAAAGGTCACGGATATGAAGAAAAGATAGGTGGATTAGAATTTGGCTAAACGAAGATTATTTCCAAACAAATTGTTAATGAGAGCAAACTCAATGGACATTTGAGATTAAACCTGTCCTAAAGTCAGTGTCAGTGTGTCAGACGTTTTGAAACTGAATAATGTAAATTTAACCTCAGTTGCTAAAAGTACATTTTGAAGGTAATCTTACTCTTTGGTAACTCAGTTTTGGTACCTCAAAATTTACCACTTTTCAGCTCTGAAGTCATACCACGGTACGTCCTCATTGTTCTCTCATGATGATTTCAACCCTAGTTACTTACCCAGTGTTTCCTGAGGTATTAGGAGCACTGGTGCTGGCTAGGGCAGGGCTCGAACCAGAACCTCCTGCATTAGAAGTACTAGCTCCTTGGGCTGCTCTATCAGCAGCTGGGGAAGTACCACCTTGTGCTGCACTTGCAGGTTGACCTTGATTGTTAGTCGCTGTTTCAGTGTCTATCACGGGTGCAATCATGTCGTTGGTTTTGCTGAGCGTGTTCATTATGGTGGTGATATTGGGCTTGATGCCAACCAGGGATTGCTTCTCGGGTAGCAAGCTGTCTGTCTGGAAGTACTGACAGCCACAGCGAACTTGACTGCTGCAAGAAGAGTCTCGCGAGCCTTGGCCGGAGGAATGGGGTTCCACATTGCGCTTACGACTCAAACGATCGCTACTACTCATTCTAACGGGGCGGAAGCGGTCATTGTTGCGGGGAAATGTTCACTGAGCGGGGACTGGGGGGAAAGTTTTGATCGTATTGGGGATAGTTTGGGGGAGTTCGCCGGACTTGTTTGGGGGAGTTTGCGGGATTTGCTTCTGGTAAAGCTGGGATCGATCGGAGGTGTTGGGGATTTCGTGAGATTTTGAAAATCGCGATTTATTTCGCGTTTAGGAAAATCAAATTAATGTTAGTCACATTGCTGTCAAACTAGTCTTCTCTGGAGAATTGAATTAAGTTGTTAATCATGTAATCAAATACTGAAAACATTTATTTTTAGGATCGGTTCGAAAGCTATCTATCCTGTTAAGTCAACTTTGAAGTGATATTTTCTTTATTTGAGTATTGGCAAATTTGATGTCGTGTTGATGTTGTATGGTGAAGTGAATGTAAATTGTCTTATCTACTGAGAGTGTTTATTTGACCTTGAGTTTTTTACTAACCTTTGGTCATCCGTGTCTTATATTTATTAGAGTTTGTGAGTAGATAAGTCGTTGTTTTCTAAGGGCTTCTAAGCTAAGTTAACCTAAAAATTCTTGATGTGGAGAAACCTATAGAGGGCAAGTCAGTGAACTGAATGGATATGAATCCTTGGGATGGTTGAAACCTGATTAGAGCTTTCACAAATCACCTCAAAAAATGTCTAGAATGAAGTCAAAGTGAAAACTACCGTCAAATAATCTTTTAAATTGGTTATTTTAGGTTTTGAGTGCACTATGTTTGCACCGACTGAAATTCAAACCAGATCTAGTTACTAGGTAATGGTAATATGTTATAGATCACATACATGTATACTCGTATTATTAGTAAAAGATTAGGTAGCGCCAATATAAAACGAAGCTAACTCTGGTTAATTAATCATATTTTATTGTTTGAGCTGAAGAAAATAGCACAAGGTAACAGAAGTCTGACTTGTTCTTTGCTAGGCAAAATTTTCCACACACAAATTGACAGTTTTAACTTACAATAACTTGATTTTCAAAAGGGGTTTTTTATAGAACCAACTTCTAAAAAAGTTTACATAACTCACGATTAAAAATTTCAAACACTTAAATAATTTTCAACTCATTATCTCGGACATTTTTCGGAGTTGATTTTCATTTCTTCTTTATTTTTTATGCAAGATATGCGCCTGTAAGGTAGTGAATGTATGAAATGTGTCTCGTCAAGGTATTGCACTGGCTGTCGTGTTGGAGGTTTGGGTGGAGATTCTCTGCGTGGTGGAGGGCGAGGACTATCATGTGATTCAGGGAGGTTTGTTGTTCTAGGAAGAGGTTGAATGGCAGAGATGAGAGGACGTGCAGTAGGTTGTTGTCTACAGAACTCTTCACTTGGTGCAACAGCTTGAGGAGGATGTACCACTGAACTTCCACTGTTTTCAGTTGGAGCTGTATTTATAATTTTTACATCTCTTTTGACATCATCTTTGGAAAGTGACCGGCGTTCTCTTCTGAGAGGTAAAGTGGGAGCATCCAAATTGTTGAGTTGTTCAGCCTGATTCGGTTGCTCACTGACTTTCTTTTCTTGATGCAAAGATTTTCTTTCTCCTTTCAAAGGCACAACACGAGTACTGGGAATCACTTCCTCTACAGGTTCATTATTAGTTACAATATATTCGTCTGTCAAAGGATCAGTTTGTATGGCTATCGAGATATCTTCAGTGTGTAAGTTCAAGGCGATATCCATCTTTTGGGGCTGTATGCTCCTACACCTAAGCCTTGGAGTGGGCTTTTTGTGTATGGAGTTATCTTTCTAATAAGGGACACTACGAACTAGTTGCATAGATTTCGCAGATAATGGACTTGATCCAACTTGTGACAGTGCACCAAACATGCGGGTAGCTTTGCCACGTTGGGCCGCCAAGGAAATCCTCTGGTAGAGAAAATCCTTGGCACTACGAAATGGATGGACTACGATTCGTAGATTCGTATAAGCTAACCTATCCTTTGGGGCAGTTGCCCCTACACCTAAACCTCAGAGTGGGCTTTTTGTGTGACATACTACGATATAATTGTAAATGCCACTGTAACTAAGAAACTAAAAGCTGTGAAACAGCCATCTTTATACCAATTTAGCTTGTTTTTCTGTAGCAATAAAACACATTCCAATATTTAGCAATCATTTTAGCATTCGAAACAAGGCATTATAGTACGCCTACAGGCTCTACATTCCTCTTGTTTGCTGGACTGTTTTAATTGAACCTACTAAGAATGTAGTACGAAACTACGAATGATTGGGGTCATACCGTCCAAAACATTTTCTACAACCTGCTTAATAATATGAATAGATACCTAGATCCCTACTATGTATCATATTGTGCTGTAGTTTTGTACCAGGCTTTCTGACTACTATGTATGTCATCACTATCACTCGACACTGACATTTACCCTATCCCTAGTGTGACATATAAAATTCTCCAATCCCATTTAGTATTACCTTAAGAATAATCGTCTTTTGACTTTATTTCTTCACCTCGGATCTACAAACTAATGGGCATTTCAGAGTGTAAATCCTTCTTCTTTCTCTTTTCACTTATTATGGTTATGGTTTGAGAACTTAACTTACAGTAAAGGGAGGTTCAAAAAGAAAATCATCAAGAAAATAAAATTAGGTGACTGTCGAAGAAGTAACAGAGCTTCCTGTCGATGAGATAATACCTGAATTTGCCAAAGAAGTCGAAGACACACCAAAAGAAGTGACGTCCACTGAAGTCCAAACTGAAGCTCTAAGCTCCGTTTATTTTCGTTTTCAAGATTTTAGGGAGATCAACAAACACTCGACAGGGCTCCGTGCCAAATACTCGTTTTATAAGCAAGCAAGACAACTGGTGAATACCTATTATTAGAATCGTAGCTTCTTCTCTTGACTTCTTACGTTTGGGAATGAAAAATAATTCAAGACTTTTCTTCATACCATGTCTCACCTTGATTTTCTTTGTACGACCCACCGTTTTACTGTTTAGATTCGATTCGACCATTGAGATTAATAACTGATTTCAGCTTCTCAACTGACACCTTTGAGATCGTAGATTGGTTTTCATATCTTCCTAAATTTAGTACCTACTTCAATTCTCGAGTTTCAGAATTGGTGCTCATAACCGAAAGTATACAAACCTTCATCTTTGGACAAAGCTTTGACCTCTCTTTGCTAACGGACAACCTGGCTACTCACATCAACCTCCCCAGATTGAGTGGAGTTGAAAAACTTCAAGAATAGGAGTGAAGTAACTTTATTAGGAGGTACCTCAGTAATTCATGATAATTTACCCACACCATTAGTCAAAGCTTTTCCAGAACTTGAAGAATATTTAACAAACATGCTGATGACTCAACCTGACTAAAAATAAATTTGTGTTTCAGAGAAAATGTCTTTTTTTCACTATGGAAAGAGAAATTATGTTCTGGGTCCGGTCTCCGGTTTGACGAGTTGCCTGGAATCTTGATAAAAAAAATCCATCCCATGGGATAAGAATATGGATTCTTATCCCACATACCTTACATTTCCTTAGTTACTATTACTAGCAAGACCTATTAGATCCTAGGTTCCTAGTTATCACTTCATACTTTAGTCTCATTACCTTAACGTTCATGTTAGTCATGTTACCTTGCTACCTATTGTATAGTTAAATTAAAGTACATACTTATAGGTACGAGTACATAGTAATATTCTACTATTTCTACTAGCAGTGGACAGGCCTGGTTATAGGTACTTATTGGCAACTCAGTTGATGTGATGAAAGATGGTATTTTATAGAACCTAGGCTTCAAACTTTTTCACTTCTTCTTCCAACACTGTTAAACGAATATTTTCTAAAGAACTACCTACCTGCCTACCTTCATAATTAGATTATAGCTCTGTTGAGTCATGGTTTTGATAAATTTTATTTTAACTTTCTCACCTCCATTGCCGCCATTATACCCATAGTTTACGACTTTAGGGTTTAGGGAACCAAAAGGAAATATTTCCCTTTTCTCCTCCAGTTGGTACGACCCTGCTCCTAGGTGCCCATCCCCGAAATAATTCAATAATATTTTGTCTAGAAAGATTCGAGTTGAATACCAGATAGTCATTTGCATTACGCGTTATCTATTTCTACATTCATATTTCTACAATACATTCACGTTAGTCAATTAGATTTGATTTATTTCTGCTTCAACGAGGAAACACCTATGAAATATTTGCTTTCATGAGCGTATAGGTACGCCTTGAATGACGTATGGAGATGGGTACATAGAAGCTGGTAGTACTCTGGAACTCTGGGCTACTATCTGTGATGCAATTGTTCTAATAGAGAGTCTTAGAAAGTCCTCATTGGTCTGAGAAAACCGTAGAAAGGGCTTTCCTCGGCCTTTCTCGCCTCACCTCGGCCATAGCAAAAGCAGTAAGAAAGGTGATTATTTATTCTGCTCAAATAGAACTAAAGATTCCTTTTACCCCAGCAGTAGGCTACTACCATTGCGGTCACAGTCTCAAACAATGTTGAGGATAAAATTCCATACCGTGGCTGGGACTGAATACACTACCGTAATGTGTACATTGCTTAACAGCCGTAACTAACTTTGTTAGGTTACATGGACTCCTATGTCCTACCTAGAAGTCCAATAAAGATGGGACGTGGGACCCTGTCAGAAATTGTTTCCACACACTACGTCTGATCGCTTCGTTAAATGTTGCACGTTCATGCCTAATAGGTGACAATTGAATTGTTTCACTAACACTAATAATAGACAATTACCTAAACAAATTCCAAAAACTCCATTTTGTCTAAAAGTTAAAAAAAAAACATGTATACATAGTACCTACATACCTACCTACTGAATACAAAATTTTCTTTGTAGGTAATTTAGGTAGATACATAACTAGATAACTACCTAAGTAGATACTGAGGTAATGCCCCTAGTGGGGGTGCAAAATATGGGCATTTTGAATTCAGTGAAATATGGACATTTTTTAACGACCATATTATTTAAACAAGGATATTTTTAGCCAAGATCTACGAGTACCTATTTAGTTCCAAGGGGTTGTAGAATTCTTGGGAATACCTACACCTTCTCTTAAACACTGCCACCTGTAAGGATACCGAACTTAGGATATTTACATAGTATTGATATATATGTAAACATATCTAATTTTCAACCAAAACGTCCAATAATGTTACCAATTCTGCAACCAAATATTTTAAAACCAAAAAAGTCACTAAATGTCTATCTCACAAGAGCTTCACCGAAAAATATTAACACAACTCACAAAAAAGTTCACCATTTCAAGTGTTTACATTTTGAAAATAAATTTCAAACAACACCCCGAAACTTCGTCAGTTGAGTTTCAATTGTTGCAAAATGTATCTTCGTATATGAGTCTATTTGAATTGCTTTTCTCGAGTTATGTTCAATGGGGGAGGTATGAGGGAGGACTAATATGACCCCATAATGGGGCTATCGGGCTCTATTGTCCCTGGGTTCCAAATTTAATGGTGATACTTTGGATATTATTATGGTATACCTACATTTTAAACTACCTGCTACTTGGTCTGTGGCGTATATCTCTAGTAGCGCTGACTTGGTGGGGCGGAGCACTGCCGTGCCCTTTAATTGTAGTAAATTTTAAACCCTTTTATATGGGTATTTGGGTTATTCACAGAACTGTCAGATCACTTAGATGGACCCCTTATCTTCTGTACTTGGCTTTTTTAGTCTGCTTGGTATTTGGATTTTTTCGACTGCCCGGTTCAACATGAGATATCGCAGAGTCGCCTATAAAATTCGAGTGAGTAAGATTTTTACTTTTAATAAAATTCTCTTGATAAATCCCCATTTTTTGTGCATAGATATTGGGGGTGGGGCTCAGTTTCCTCTCAGTGCTATGGCCCTGTCTTGAGTTATTTATTAATATTGCTACGTATGTTATTTGAAGTGAAAAATTTGAATTTATCTGTAGGTGTGTGTGATTCAGTAAGAAACGTCAGCCAAGTAGGTACTTTTTTGCAGGGGGAGGAGAGGGTGGAAAGTATTTTGTTCAGCCAACCGGCTTTAAGGCGCCCTGTTGCTTCTATTGCTTTCGAGTGGCCTTTTGTAGCTATTGAGCACCCTCTTGTAGCTTTTGAGTGTCCTTTTGTTGGTTTAGGGAGTGCCCTTCTGTTGGTTTCGAATGACCTTTTGTTGCTTTAGGGTGCCCTTTTGTTGGTTTAGCTTGCTCTTCTGTTGCCTAGCCGAATTGGGAAATGGGGCTCTTAGATCTTTGCTTTAGGGCCTTCTGTTGCTAAGACGATTTTGAAGTGGGGCTCTCAGATCCTTGCTTTTTGGTCCTTGACGTTTCGTTGCTACTTCGACCTCCCCAGGGATAGAGGACAGAGAGTTATCCAGATTTTACACTTGGCCCCTGGAGTGTGGACTCTGGAATTACATGGATGTACAATTTGACACCATTAGTGTACATACCCGCACATATGTACCTATTATAAGTACATTATGCATACATTACTCTTGTACATGGAACAGTTTCTATTTTTAAGATGAACTCTCGTAGGTAAGAAGGTAGGTACTTACATAGGAAGGTAGGTAGGTAGGTAGGTAGGTAACTATGTAGATTTTGAACAAGTACAAGTAAATCGCCTATATGCACATCTCTGTTGGTATTTGTACGAACCATTAGTGTACATACCCGCACATATGTACCTATTATAAGTACATTATGCATACATTACACTTGTACATGGAACAGTTTCTATTTTTAAGATGAACTCTCGTAGGTAAGAAGGTAGGTACATACATAGGTAGGTAGGTAGGTAGGTAACTATGTAGATTTTGAACAAGTACAAGTAAATCGCCTATATGCACATCTCTGTTGGTATTTGTACGTAAGAATGGAGGAGTTGCAATTGGGAAAATATTATTAATGAAAAGTCGATTCCTACGTAAAAAGTTGCAATTGGGAAAATATTATTAATAAAAAGTCGATTCCTACGTAAAAAGTTGTGAAAAAAATCTAAATCTGAGTTCAAAACTCCGAAAAAGTCACACTAATTTATGCAGAGTAAATTGCTCCTATGTTTAACAAGTACCTATACAAATTATACAATACATTACATTTCACTTTTCCGTCTATGTATCCCGCCCTGTCCCATCTATGCGGTTTTCCTCCCTCAATTCCCCGGTTGCCAAACATATTTATTTTCAAAATGGAAGCAGAATTATTGCTGCTCATATTGCTATATATACAGGATTTGCATTTATTATATTATCATCATTATCACTGAAAGTATTATTTTATTACTTTCCTTATCCTATAGGAAGGAAAGTAATGTAATCGGGTCAAATTTTCGATGGTCAGTTTTTAGTGCCAAAACACGTTTTGAGGTCCCTAGAGCCTAAATCCAAAGTTTCAGCCATTGGTCCGTGTCTGTCTGTAAACAAAATATCTCGAGAACAATAAGAGCTAGAGACTTGAAATTTGGCTGTCAAATGTGACAAGGATGCAACACGAAATTTTCGGTTAAGACCGGTGCAACGCTTGGCGGCATTTTACCGCTTTTTGGCGGTTTTCGGTGTAATTTAACAATACCTCGGGGACGGTATGAGCTAGAGACTTGAAATTTAATATGTAATTCACGAATGTTACAAGGATGCAACACAAAACGTTTAGTTGAGATAGGTGCTGCGGTTGGCGGTATTTTGACCGCTTTTGGACAGATTTCGACCGATTTTGGCGGTTTTCACAGTTTTCAGCTAAAGCGGCAAAACGGTTAGAGATATTGTAAAAGTTAGAGAAAAAGAACACTCAAATAAGCATCATTAAATAGGATAAGGAAAGTCGTGTGATGTTCACACCAGATTTTTCCTTGCTTTAATCCCTACATCAGTGGTCCACTGTTAGGGTCAGCTCTCCTTGTTCGCAGGGTGGTAAACTCTTCTATTTTGGGTGTCAGCTTCTGATAGTCCACTTTCTTCCAGTCTTTTCTTCTGTTGCCGCCACCAGGTGTGCTTGGGCCTTCCTCTTGTGTGTTTTCTTGGTAGATTTATACTTAGAGCTTTATTGACCATATGATCTGCCGGTCTTCTTTTAACGTGCCCGAACCATCTCAGCTGCTTTTCTTCTAACTTTTCTTCAATCGCTCTAACTCCAAAGCTTCCCCTGATGTAGATATTCTTAATCCTGTCCTTTAACGTGACTCCCCCTGACATTCTCAACATTCTGGTTTCTGTTGTACTCAGTTTGTTGCTATACGTTTTGTACATTGTCCAACATTCACTTCCATAGAGTAGCGCTGGTCTTACTACGCTTTTATAGATTTTTCCTTTAAGTTTTACCGGCATTTTCCGATCACATAGAACTCCAGTCATTGATCTAAATTTGTTCCAAGCTATTTGAATTCTATTCAGGACGTCAGATTTACATGTTCCTTCCTTGTCTATCATGGACCCCAGGTAACGAAATTTCTCGCACTTTGGAAGTATTTCTCCATCTAAAAGAATATCAGGAGGTGGGGAGCTTGCATCAACAAAAGGCAGAAACATGTACTCCGTTTTCTTTCTACTGATTTTAAGACCATTTTCTTCTAGTGCTATTTTCCAATCGTTTAGAGAGTTTTGAAGTTTTTCTACATCATCGGATATAAGTGCTATATCGTCAGCAAACATTAGAGTCTTCAGTAGATCCTCCATGAGATTTTTGGTGAGATGGTTAATAATGACGATAAAGAGAAGGGGACTCAGTACTGACCCCTGATGAACTCCATACTTCACTAGAAACTCAGAGGAAACTCCCGTTGTACATCTAATTTGTTTTTGACTTTGATGGACTTAGTCGTGTGATGTTCACACCAGATTTTTATTATGAGGTACCTATGTACCTACACTCTCACAAAAAAATATTAAAATATTATTCATATACCTGTTAATATTCTTTATTTGAACAGAATCCAAAAGAAAGAAGAAATCAGCAGTGGTACCTACTCTCTCCGTTTTGACTCAGATTTATACGTAAAGCGTTATGTTGAAGCGGTGTCCAATGTGGTTGGAATTGTGTTAATAATGGTTTGTAAAGCGTTGTGGTCGAAATTGGCCCACCCTAGCATGTTCTCTGGTATAATTTAAATCCGCAAAAGACTATGGGTGAAATATTATAAAAGTTTAGACTGTTTAGGGCAAGTATGTATGTGAAAAGTTAAAAAGATGAAAATAATTCGTTTAGCATCTAGATAGCTTTTACACTAAGTACGGTTGTCCAGTCTCATGACCAGCTCTACCATAGAGAGTTTTCAGTGAATCCAGAGTTTAAGAAATACTAGCCTGTGTAAATCAAATGGGTGACGCCAAAGAAAACACTTGACTCTGTGTTAACTCTCAGTGGTAAAACCGGCCATTAGTTGGTTTATTCTTGACGTTCACAAAACAACCATTTTGGTTGATAACCTTACCTGCTTCCATACTGTCGGATCTCTTCACATTTTGATGTTCTTCACTAGACATTTTGATGTTGGAGTGTTGACTTTCAAAACCTGATGAACTGATGGGTAATTAAGACATTTTTATCACTGCACCAAAACCAATTATTTACTAGATCCTTCAGGCCCATTGTCCATTAACCACACTCAAAAAGCCCCCCCTGAGGCTTAGGTGGAGGGGCAACCGCCCCAAAAGATGGGTTAAGCTTATAAGAATCTACAAACCACACACAACTTTCAGACGTGACACCTATAACTGCATCACAGTCACTGATTTTACTTGTGAAAACTTGTGTTTCGCACAAAACGATTTGTTTTGGGTTTCGCAGTTCGCACAAACCGATTTATTTATTTTTCGAGAGAAAACCTCTGTGCCATATGAGAAATCACTGTGTTGGAGGTGCATAAGATATGGTAAGAGTAGGTACATGAGAAATCAGAACAACGTGCTATGGGTACCTACTACCTATATAGCAAGGTGTAGGTATCTAGACTGAAACGCGACACAGGTAGTTATCAGTCATGTGAAAATGAGAGTGGCATTGACTATCCCTAACATTATTTATATAGGGTGCCCACCACGGGTACAACTCTCGCCTGGTGGACAAGGGGTTACCACAATTGCATTCCAGCACAAGAGCGCGGCGGTAGAATTGCGCCTTAGCACAACTCATGACTTGTATGCAAGAAGTTACCGCTATTGCGCGCTATAGCATAACAGTGTCCAAAATTCACGCTTGGCTAGCAGGAAGTTGCTACTATGCGCCCCAGCAAACCTAAACAGTGGTTGATTGGACAGAACTTAGGCCTACTAAGGAGGAAGGTGTCGCATTTCGCCCTAGCACAACAGCGCGAGCGGTAGAATGATCAAAACTCACACTTTGGAACCTGCAATGGAGCAGTTGCAGTTGGGTAAAAATTATGAATAAAAGGTCGATTCCTACGTAAAAAGTTGTGAAAAATCCAAATCTGAAGTCAAAACTCCGAAAAAGTAACTTTAAAAGGTCGAAAATTCAATTTTTAATTGCCGTTCTAATTAAAAAGTTCAAAGAGTTGTGACGTCAGACTTAATGACAAAATGCGCAGAAACGCTTGCGCACAAACAAACAAAGCGGGAGTCATGAGTTATGACGTCATCGCCTACGGGAGCATATGTCGTGACGGCAAACTTTACGATTTATCAGTATTATTTAAATCGATTTATCTCGGTATCTAGAAGTCGTAGAAGAAAAAGAAAAATTCCGTTGGTCCTCATTTTTCCTGCTCTATGACTTTGAAACATCACACAAGTAAGCGCAACTGATCTATTACTGTATTCCTTAATTTAATTTACTTACATAATTATAAAAAATGTTCTGTGAGTATTTATTGAATAAACGAGGCTTGAAAAGAACCTATCACTGGCTCTTGCAGATACATGAATCTCAAAGAAATATGTATCCGTTGAAGGTATCACAATAAAACACAATATTTTAAAACCCAGACCAATTATTTGTTATCCCAAGCTTTGTGCTTTCAATTGATTTACTAGAGCAGTGCTTTCACTCTTCTAGCGCAACTGATCTATTGCCACAACAGCCGCAATTGCCAAAACGTAAGAGTTTCTAATGACGGGAGTTTCACCCTCCATTCTGTGACAAGCTACCCGTCTCGTTTCCTCAAATTAATCTCTTCCAGCCTGCGTGGGGCCGGGAAAACAGCACGCGATTACCCATATGGAAATACTTTGTTATTAAAAAACATGAAAATAGGTAAACACCCTGTTTTAGGAATAGTCTAAGTGCCTCAATGTTACAGTCATTGAGTGGCTCATCTCTCTTCTCATTAGAGTTGTCTTGTCCGGACATGCGCGTATCTTTGTTAGACCGGGCACTCACTATCAGGTAGACCTGACAGGTACGCCTGCACAGGTCCGCCTGTCAGGTCTACCTGATAGTGTGTGGCCTGCCTTTAGGAGTCTGGGGTATCACAGCTGTGGAAGTGTGAACGAACAACTAAGACAGAACAGTATAGTTCCCTTGAGGTGAAATCGGGACTGAATTGTTCGGGGTCTGGGCGTCTGGGGTCTCAATCTCAATCATTGGGGAAATGGGGCCAAACAAACAACTAAATAAAGCATTACTTATTACGTATATCTCTGGGAAGATAGTTGGAAAAAGTGAAAATCGCCCTTTTGTTCTCATGTTTTTCTTATTTATTTTTATTATAATGTAAAAACAATGATAAATAAGTTTTGAAATGTGGAATCCCGGACGATTCTCTTATTGTAGTTGGTACATATGTGCGGGTATGTACACTAATGGTGTCAAATTGTACATCCATGTAATTCCAGAGTCCAGACTCCAGGGGCCAAGTGTAAAATCTGGATAACCCTCTACCCTCTATCCCTGGGGAGGTCGAAGTAGCAACGAAACGTCAAGGACCAAAAAGCAAGGATCTGAGAGCCCCACTTCAAAATCGTCTTAGCAACAGAAGGCCCTAAAGCAAAGATCTAAGAGCCCCATTTCCCAATTCGGCTAGGCAACAGAAGAGCAAGCTAAACCAACAAAAGGGCACCCTAAAGCAACAAAAGGACATTCGAAACCAACAAAAGGGCACTCCCTAAACCAACAAAAGGGCGCTCAAAAGCTACAAGAGGGTGCTCAATAGCTACAAAAGGCCACTTGAAAGCAATAGAAGCAACAGGGCGCCTTAAAGCCGGTTGGCTGAACAAAATACTTTCCACCCTCTCCTCCCCCTGCAAAAAAGTACTTGGCTGACGTTTCTTACTGAATCACACACACCTACAGATAAATTCAAAATTTTTACTTCAAATAACATACGTAGCAATATTAATAAATAACTCAAGACAGGGCCATAGCACTGAGAGGAAACTGAGCCCCACCCCCAATATCTATGCACAAAAAATGGGGATTTATCAAGAGAATTTTATTAAAAGTAAAAATCTTACTCACTCGAATTTTATAGGCGACTCTGCGATATCTCATGTTGAACCGGGCAGTCGAAAAAATCCAAATACCAAGCAGACTAAAAAAGCCAAGTACAGAAGATAAGGGGTCCATCTAAGTGATCTGACAGTTCTGTGAATAACCCAAATACCCATATAAAAGGGTTTAAAATTTACTACAATTAAAGGGCACGGCAGTGCTCCGCCCCACCAAGTCAGCGCTACTAGAGATATACGCCACAGACCAAGTAGCAGGTAGTTTAAAATGTAGGTATACCATAATAATATCCAAAGTATCACCATTAAATTTGGAACCCAGGGACAATAGAGCCCGATAGCCCCATTATGGGGTCATATTAGTCCTCCCTCATACCTCCCCCATTGAACATAACTCGAGAAAAGCAATTCAAATAGACTCATATACGAAGATACATTTTGCAACAATTGAAACTCAACTGACGAAGTTTCGGGGTGTTGTTTGAAATTTATTTTCAAAATGTAAACACTTGAAATGGTGAACTTTTTTTGTGAGTTGTGTTAATATTTTTCGGTGAAGCTCTTGTGAGATAGACATTTAGTGACTTTTTTGGTTTTAAAATATTTGGTTGCGCTCCGCCCCACCAAGTCAAAAAAGTTTGATAGCGCTACTAGAGATATACGCCACAGACCAAGTAACAGGTAGTTTAAAATGTAGGTATACCATATAATATTCAAAGTATCACCATTAAATTTGGAACCCGGGGACAATAGAGCCCGATAGCCCCATTATGGGGTCATATTAGTCCTCCCTCATACCTCCCCCATTGAACATAACTCGAGAAAAGCAATTCAAATAGACTCATATACGAAGATACATTTTGCAACAATTGAAACTCAACTGACGAAGTTTCGGGGTGTTGTTTGAAATTTATTTTCAAAATGTAAACACTTGAAATGGTGAACTTTTTTTGTGAGTTGTGTTAATATTTTTCGGTGAAGCTCTTGTGAGATAGACATTTAGTGACTTTTTTGGTTTTAAAATATTTGGTTGCAGAATTGGTAACATTATTGGACGTTTTGGTTGAAAATTAGATATGTTTACATATATATCAATACTATGTAAATATCCTAAGTTCGGTATCCTTACAGGTGGCAGTGTTTAAGAGAAGGTGTAGGTATTCCCAAGAATTCTACAACCCCTTGGAACTAAATAGGTACTCGTAGATCTTGGCTAAAAATATCCTTGTTTAAATAATATGGTCGTTAAAAAATGTCCATATTTCACTGAATTCAAAATGCCCATATTTTGCACCCCCACTAGGGGCATTACCTCAGTATCTACTTAGGTAGTTATCTAGTTATGTATCTACCTAAATTACCTACAAAGAAAATTTTGTATTCAGTAGGTAGGTATGTAGGTACTATGTATACATGTTTTTTTTTTAACTTTTAGACAAAATGGAGTTTTTGGAATTTGTTTAGGTAATTGTCTATTATTAGTGTTAGTGAAACAATTCAATTGTCACCTATTAGGCATGAACGTTAACATTTAACGAAGCGATCAGACGTAGTGTGTGGAAACAATTTCTGACAGGGTCCCACGTCCCATCTTTATTGGACTTCTAGGTAGGACATAGGAGTCCATGTAACCTAACAAAGTTAGTTACGGCTGTTAAGCAATGTACACATTACGGTAGTGTATTCAGTCCCAGCCACGGTATGGAATTTTATCCTCAACATTGTTTGAGACTGTGACCGCAATGGTAGTAGCCTACTGCTGGGGTAAAAGGAATCTTTAGTTCTATTTGAGCAGAATAAATAATCACCTTTCTTACTGCTTTTGCTATGGCCGAGGTGAGGCGAGAAAGGCCGAGGAAAGCCCTTTCTACGGTTTTCTCAGACCAATGAGGACTTTCTAAGACTCTCTATTAGAACAATTGCATCACAGATAGTAGCCCAGAGTTCCAGAGTACTACCAGCTTCTATGTACCCATCTCCATACGTCATTCAAGGCGTACCTATACGCTCATGAAAGCAAATATTTCATAGGTGTTTCCTCGTTGAAGCAGAAATAAATCAAATCTAATTGACTAACGTGAATGTATTGTAGAAATATGAATGTAGAAATAGATAACGCGTAATGCAAATG
>NW_007377508.1:162338-257820 GCF_000475195.1 Diaphorina citri
AAAGCAGCTGAGATGGTTCGGGCACGTTAAAAGAAGACCGGCAGATCACATGGTCAATAAAGCTCTAAGTATAAATTTACCAAGAAAACATACAAGAGGAAGGCCCAAGCACACCTGGTGGCGGCAACAGAAGAAAAGACTGGAAGAAAGTGGACTATCAGAAGCTGACACCCAAAATAGAAGAGTTTATCACCTGCGAACAAGGAGAGCTGACCCTAACAGTGGACACTGATGTAGGATTAAAGCAAGGGAGATATATGAACATCACACGACTTTCCTTATCCTATTGAATGATGCTTATTTGAGTGTTCTTTTACCCTAACTTGTACAATATCTCTAACCGTTTTTAGGCTGGATTTAAAGAGGGAGCTAGTTAAAATGCCAGTGAAAAAGGCGAAACATAAAACCTGATATGCCTCTCTTAGGCCAGCCACCCACTATCAAGTAGACCTGAGAGGTACACCAGGTCTACCTGATAGTGAGTAACTGGCCTTACATAAGACATGTAGAGCAATCAGAGATTCTTTGCCATTGAGTTATACGTATACGGCATTACCTTTATAAAATGTTAAGCAAGTATCTATACTTACACAATTTTTTCAACCACAATTAGGGTCCGATCAGTCCCAACACTTCCAACTCTTTGCTGTGTTATCGACATCGTCTTTGCTCTGTTACCATCCTTACACCGTCTTTGCTCTGTTACCATCCTTACACCGTCTCTGCTCTGTTACCATCCTTACACCGTCTTTGCTCTGTTACCATCCTTACACCGTCTTTGCTCTGTTACCATCCTTACACCGTCTTTGCTCTGTTACCATCCTTACACCGTCTTTGCTCTATTACCATCCTTACACCGTCTTTGCTCTGTTACCATCCTTACACCGTCTTTGCTCTATTACCATCCTTACACCGTCTTTGCTCTGTTACCATCCTTACACCGTCTTTGCTCTATTACCATCCTTACACCGTCTTTGCTCTGTTACCATCCTTACACCGTCTTTGCTCTATTACCATCCTTACACCGTCTTTGCTCTGTTACCATCCTTACACCGTCTTTGCTCTATTACCATCCTTACACCGTCTTTGCTCTGTTACCATCCTTACACCGTCTTTGCTCTATTACCATCCTTACACCGTCTTTGCTCTGTTACCATCCTTACACCGTCTTTGCTCTATTACCATCCTTACACCGTCTTTGCTCTGTTACCATCCTTACACCGTCTTTGCTCTATTACCATCCTTACACCGTCTTTGCTCTGTTACCATCCTTACACCGTCTTTGCTCTATTACCATCCTTACACCGTCTTTGCTCTGTTACCATCCTTACACCGTCTTTGCTCTATTACCATCCTTACACCGTCTTTGCTCTGTTACCATCCTTACACCGTCTTTGCTCTATTACCATCCTTACACCGTCTTTGCTCTGTTACCATCCTTACACCGTCTTTGCTCTATTACCATCCTTACACCGTCTTTGCTCTGTTACCATCCTTACACCGTCTTTGCTCTATTACCATCCTTACACCGTCTTTGCTCTGTTACCATCCTTACACCGTCTTTGCTCTATTACCATCCTTACACCGTCTTTGCTCTGTTACCATCCTTACACCGTCTTTGCTCTATTACCATCCTTACACCGTCTTTGCTCTGTTACCATCCTTACACCGTCTTTGCTCTATTACCATCCTTACACCGTCTTTGCTCTGTTACCATCCTTACACCGTCTTTGCTCTATTACCATCCTTACACCGTCTTTGCTCTGTTACCATCCTTACACCGTCTTTGCTCTATTACCATCCTTACACCGTCTTTGCTCTGTTACCATCCTTACACCGTCTTTGCTCTATTACCATCCTTACACCGTCTTTGCTCTGTTACCATCCTTACACCGTCTTTGCTCTATTACCATCCTTACACCGTCTTTGCTCTGTTACCATCCTTACACCGTCTTTGCTCTATTACCATCCTTACACCGTCTTTGCTCTGTTACCATCCTTACACCGTCTTTGCTCTATTACCATCCTTACACCGTCTTTGCTCTGTTACCATCCTTACACCGTCTTTGCTCTATTACCATCCTTACACCGTCTTTGCTCTGTTACCATCCTTACACCGTCTTTGCTCTATTACCATCCTTACACCGTCTTTGCTCTGTTACCATCCTTACACCGTCTTTGCTCTATTACCATCCTTACACCGTCTTTGCTCTGTTACCATCCTTACACCGTCTTTGCTCTATTACCATCCTTACACCGTCTTTGCTCTGTTACCATCCTTACACCGTCTTTGCTCTATTACCATCCTTACACCGTCTTTGCTCTGTTACCATCCTTACACCGTCTTTGCTCTATTACCATCCTTACACCGTCTTTGCTCTGTTACCATCCTTACACCGTCTTTGCTCTATTACCATCCTTACACCGTCTTTGCTCTGTTACCATCCTTACACCGTCTTTGCTCTATTACCATCCTTACACCGTCTTTGCTCTGTTACCATCCTTACACCGTCTTTGCTCTATTACCATCCTTACACCGTCTTTGCTCTGTTACCATCCTTACACCGTCTTTGCTCTATTACCATCCTTACACCGTCTTTGCTCTGTTACCATCCTTACACCGTCTTTGCTCTATTACCATCCTTACACCGTCTTTGCTCTGTTACCATCCTTACACCGTCTTTGCTCTATTACCATCCTTACACCGTCTTTGCTCTGTTACCATCCTTACACCGTCTTTGCTCTATTACCATCCTTACACCGTCTTTGCTCTGTTACCATCCTTACACCGTCTTTGCTCTATTACCATCCTTACACCGTCTTTGCTCTGTTACCATCCTTACACCGTCTTTGCTCTATCTATGAATGCTAGTTATAAATGACTTGGACTCTAACCTCCAACCGCGCTAAGACTACACCACTGAAGTTAAATACAAGGTATATTGCTGAAAATTATTTGAATATTTTTACATGGTTTTATTACCACAAAAATATCAAAGTTGGAATCAAAGATGGCAGGGGGACAAGAAGAGGACAATTAATTCATTGATGAAAAGATCGAAACATTTTGTTGGTAAACAGATAATAATTATTTTATTATTTATCCATCAGCATGTTTGTTAAATATTCTTCAAGTTCTGGAAAAGCTTTGACTAATGGTGTGGGTAAATTATCATGAATTACTCTCTCCGTTTTGACTCAGATTTATACGTAAAGCGTTATATTGTAGCGGTGTCCAATGTGGTTGGAATTGTGTTGATAATGGTTTGTAAAGCGTTGTGGTCGAAATTGGCCCACCCCAGCATGTTCTCTGATGTAATTTAAATCCGCAAAATACTATGGGTGAAATATTATAAAAGTTTAGACTGTTTAGGGCAAGTATGTACATATGTGAAAAGTTAAAAAGATGAAAATAATTCCTTTAGCATCTAGATAGCTTTTACACTAAGTACGGTTGTCCAGTCTAATGACCAGCTCTACCATAGAGAGTTTTCAGTGAATCCAGAGTTTAAGAATTACTGGCCTGTGTAAATCAAATGGGTGACGCCAAAGAAAACCCTTGACTCTGTGTTAACTCTCAGTGGTAAAACCGGCCATTAGTTGGTTTATTCTTGACGTTCACAAAACAACCATTTTGGTTGATAACCTTACCTGCTTCCATACTGTCGGATCTCTTCACATTTTGATGTTCTTCACTAGACATTTTGATGTTGGAGTGTTGACTTTCAAAACCTGATGAACTGATGGGTAATTAAGACACCTAGACATTTTGATGTTGGAGTGTGTTGACTTTCAAAACCTGATGAACTGATGGATAATTAAGACATTTTTATCACTGCACCAAAACCAATTATTTACTAGGTCCTTCAGGCCCACTGTCCATTAACCACACACAAAAAGCCCCCTCTGAGGCTTAGGTGGAGGGGCAACTGCCCCAAAAGATGGGTTAAGCTTATAAGAATCTACAAACTCAAATGGTCAGCTAAGAATAGCTGAGATGATTTACGATTACGACGTCTTTTGTACAGCCCTAGCAAAAAGGATGGTCATTAGAGCTGTAAATTATCCGGATAACGGATATCCAAATACCCAGATTTTATCCGTACCCGGATAAATGTCACAGCTCTAATGGTTATTCAAGATGGATGCTCATCTGAAATGGTCATCTTTCTTCGAGTTTCGCTCAAATCTCACGGTCTTCTTGGGACTTCCCACCTTGCTACTCCTTACTGCATTTTTATCACTGCACCAAAACCAATTATTTACTAGATCCTTCAGGCCCATTGTCCATTAACCACACTCAAAAAGCCCCCCCTGAGGCTTAGGTGGAGGGGCAACCGCCCCAAAAGATGGGTTAAGCTTATAAGAATCTACAAACCACACACAACTTTCAGACGTGACACCTATAACTGCATCACAGTCACTGATTTTACTTGTGAAAACTTGTGTTTCGCACAAAACGATTTGTTTTGGGTTTCGCAGTTCGCACAAACCGATTTATTTATTTTTCGAGAGAAAACCTCTGTGCCATATGAGAAATCACTGTGTTGGAGGTGCATAAGATATGGTAAGAGTAGGTACATGAGAAATCAGAACAACGTGCTATGGGTACCTACTACCTATATAGCAAGGTGTAGGTATCTAGACTGAAACGCGACACAGGTAGTTATCAGTCATGTGAAAATGAGAGTGGCATTGACTATCCCTAACATTATTTATATAGGGTGCCCACCACGGGTACAACTCTCGCCTGGTGGACAAGGGGTTACCACAATTGCATTCCAGCACAAGAGCGCGGCGGTAGAATTGCGCCTTAGCACAACTCATGACTTGTATGCAAGAAGTTACCGCTATTGCGCGCTATAGCATAACAGTGTCCAAAATTCACGCTTGGCTAGCAGGAAGTTGCTACTATGCGCCCCAGCAAACCTAAACAGTGGTTGATTGGACAGAACTTAGGCCTACTAAGGAGGAAGGTGTCGCATTTCGCCCTAGCACAACAGCGCGAGCGGTAGAATGATCAAAACTCACACTTTGGAACCTGCAATGGAGCAGTTGCAGTTGGGTAAAAATTATGAATAAAAGGTCGATTCCTACGTAAAAAGTTGTGAAAAATCCAAATCTGAAGGGGAGCCGAGAGTCTAAACAGTGATGGACGGGGGAGATGCTCCAAATTTACAGTAAAGGAGAAAATTTGAACTCGAGGGGAAGAGGGAAAACGGCCCTGGTTCGGTTGACTTACTTTGAATGCTTGATGTAAATGGAGAACCACATCACAGAACACATAGCGTAGGAGCAAAAGTCTTAAAAAATCATCTCCGAAGAATTGTAAATACGCAGGATCTGAAAACAAAATGTAAGTTTAAATAGGTTTAATTAGGCTTGCCAAATATCCAAAATGTCGATTCGGGACGCGAATCCGCGAACATAATTGCCAAATCAGCGAACATAATCGCCAAATCCGCGACCATAATCGCCAAATCCGCGACCATAATCGCCAAATCCGCGAACAAGATCGCCAAATCCGCGAACATAATCGCGAAATCCGCGAACATTTTTTGTAATTGTAATTGTAATTTATTTATTTAAAGTGAATACAATACAGGCAATTGACAAAATATTACATAATGGCAACACCCTATGACTGAACTCTCTAACGTTATTTGAGGAATTTTGTTCCTACACATGCGCAGAAACGAGTTTTCGTCAAATAACGGTAAAAAGTTCATTTAAAGGGACGCTAATTTTGGTTGTGTGAGACGCTTTTTTCTTCATTCATACGGACCAATTTCACGAGTCAGTCTTCAAACCCACTCTACAAGGACCGCTTACAATAAAGAGTACAAAAATCTCTGACGTTATGGACACTGTGACGTCATTGATAAATATTAATGTGGCAAACTATGCTGTCACTAACTATAAACGCAAAATGTCGATTCCAAATGGAAACTGCTCATAGTAAAATGTATTTCATATGAAGTGTGCGAAGAGTTGCACGGTGTGAGATCGGCATTTTGACGCTTCGTGTTATGGCAAAAGTAAAATCCTCTCCATTTCCGGGTACAAATGAGCCTAGGGATATCAGATGTTGAAATTAGAGACTTCAAAAGACGCTTTCAGCGTGGTTTAACTTTCCTCATTGATAATTCTGATTCAAATTCGAACTTATTCAAATTCGCTGTCAGACAGACTTTTGTTGGAGAGGGTTTTTCACAAGTTTGTTCACGTTCAATATTTTCTCAATATTTAGGTTCATGGAGGTGATGTCGATTTCAAAGGACCTTGATATGTAATTTCTTACAAAGATTTGTTATCCAGGTCCTGAAATAGTCCATACAGATTAATAATGAGGTGCGGTACACAAAGAGGTTCATATTTCCAATTGATGCTGTAGGAGGGTCATGTAAAGTGTACCGTTTTAGCAGATATGAGAAGTAGAAGAACGTGAGTTTTACGGGGATCTTAGAACAGTGAATTCCGATGATTTTCATAGCAATATCTAGGCTAAGGCATCTGGATGGGGTTTCGGCAAAAAGATCATCAGAGGGTTTATCCAATTTATGTTAAACTCTAAAAAGGCTGTCATTTCGTTGACTCATAGTTAGTATTCAGCCGGTAGGTTGGTAATTGACACATAAAAGTCACATTAAGCTGGTAACCAGATCTTATTAATTCGTGTTCATATTTTGAAGTGTGCGAAGAGTTGCACGGTGTGAGATCGGCATTTTGACGCTTCGTGTTATGACAAAAGTAAAATCCTCTCCATTTACGGGTCCAAATGAGCCTAGGGATATCAGATGTTGAAATTAGAGACTTCAAAAGACGCTTTCAGCGTGGTCTAACTTTCCTCATTGATAATTCTGATTCAAATTCGAACTTATTCAAATTCGCTGTCAGACTTTTGTTGGAGAGGGTTTTTCACAAGTTTGTTCAGGTTCAATATTTTCTCAATATTTAGGTCCATGGAGGTGATGTCGATTTCAAAGGACCTTGATATGTAATTTCTTACAAAGATTTAATTTTTAACTTACCTCATTGATAATTCTGATTCAAATTCGAACTTATTCAAATTCGCTGTCAGACAGACTTTTGTTGGAGAGGGTTTTTCACAAGTTTGTTCACGTTCAATATTTTCTCAATATTTAGGTCCATGGAGGTGATGTCGATTTCAAAGGACCTTGATATGTAATTTCTTACAAAGATTTAATTTATCCAGGTCCTGAAATAGTCCATACAGATTAATAATGACGTGCGGTACACAAAGAGGTTCATATTTCCAATTGATGCTGTAGCAGGGTCATGTAAAGTGTACCTACCGTTTTAGCAGATATAAGAAGTAGAAGAACGTGAGTTTTACGGGGATCTTAGAACAGTGAATTCCGATGATTTTCATAGCAATATCTAGGCTAAGGCATCTGGAAGGGGTTTCGGCAAAAAGATCATCAGAGGGTTTATCCAATTTATGTTAAACTCTAAATAGGCTGTCATTTCGTTGACTCATAGTTAGTATTCAGCCGGTAGGTTGGTAATTGACAAAGCCACATTAAGCTGGTTACTAGATCAAAAGCCTTTCTGTTCATATTGAAACTTCTAAGGAATCGTTTTTCATGACAAACAAATTGAGACCAAGGTTCATTTCCAATTTCTAGAGTTGACACTTCAATGGCCAGGCTTTCCATGAACTTGCTACAACACTAATAAAATAATTTAAAAATTAAACAATACAACAAATATTTAATGTATTTAAAATGTAAAACAACAGGGTGTCCAGAAAACTGAAGGTTCCAACAATAATGATGATCTGTGCTACCCGTAAATTACCATAGCTTACAGAAAGGGTGGTCTTCAAATTTTCCCTGTAGCACGTGGTGCAACTACTACCACTGAACAAATTTGCCTCCGAGTTCTCCGACCATAGAACTGCATAAAATGGCATTACATATAAACCACATAAATGATATTACATATGTGCTGTGGGACAAAGGCAAAACCAGTGTTTACATAAACGTGCCTCAAGGACCACAGAGTCCACAGACCTTTTGGCATATTGTAACAACGCGACTTCTCCATGGATGGCATGGCACTTCTGTCTGCTCTGCCGTATTTTATTCGTTCTTTTTAGGGCAAACTCAAATAACAGTTTCAAATTTCTCTAGTTTTTCAAAGGGTACACTAAAGTGAGCTGCTTTTCGACAGCTGGTCCTGAGCCTCTGATGTGGTAAGTTTTCTGGACACCTTGGTATATTACAAAGGTATTTACAGTGGTGATCAGACATGTGATGAGAGAAAGAGAGAGAGAGAGAGAAAGAGAAGGAAAGAGAGAGTGGGAGAGAGAGAGAGAGAGAGGGACCGTCACATGTTTGATACAAACCATTGAGTATTTTGACGATAATAATTAATTTAAAAAAAAAAACTACTAGGTATTAATATTTAATACTAAAATATTTATTATTTTAATTTCAATTTGCTACCCCCTCCTAACCCGGACGTTTGTCAAGCACATTTTGGCGTATTGGACACTATAAGGCTCAAAGGTTTTTGACTGCCTTTGATCCAGAATCTGCAATAATTTTGAGACCAATAATACCTAAAGGTATCAATGAAAAATCCTTATTGAATACTTTATAGTCAGAATAAGAAGACAATGTGGGTATCACCAAGACCATTTAGCCTTTGAAAGATTATTCCTATGTTTAGGCCAGATAGTCACCGGATAAAAGATAACCAATATAGTATCCAAACATTTGCTGACCCAAAACAATATGTACTTTTTTCTACTATTCGGATAACGGAAGAAAAAACGCAGAAATATTTTCGATTCATCGCTACATTCAGTGACTATCAGTCAAGAATAGTCATTGAATGATAGTCACAGTCACCAAAGCAGCAAAAAATACCATAGTTAGAACTACAATAAGAGAATCGTCCGGGATTCCACATTTCAAAACTTATTTATCATTGTTTTTACATTATAATAAAAATAAATAAGAAAAACATGAGAACAAAAGGGCGATTTTCACTTTTTCCAACTATCTTCCCAGAGATATACGTAATAAGTAATGCTTTATTTAGTTGTTTGTTTGGCCCCATTTCCCCAATGATTGAGATTGAGACCCCAGACGCCCAGACCCCGAACAATTCAGTCCCGATTTCACCTCAAGGGAACTATACTGTTCTGTCTTAGTTGTTCGTTCACACTTCCACAGCTGTGATACCCCAGACTCCTAAAGGCAGGCCACACACTATCAGGTAGACCTGACAGGCGGACCTGTGCAGGCGTACCTGTCAGGTCTACCTGATAGTGAGTGCCCGGTCTAACAAAGATACGCGCATGTCCGGACAAGACAACTCTAATGAGAAGAGAGATGAGCCACTCAATGACTGTAACATTGAGGCACTTAGACTATTCGCAAATGGTCAGCTAAGAATAGCTGAGATGATTTGCGATTACGACGTTCTTTTGTACAGCCATAGCAAAAAGGATAGTCATTAGAGCTGTAAATTATCCGGATAACGGATATCCGAATACCCAGATTTTATCCGTACCCGGATAAGTGTCACAGCTCTAATGGTCATTCAAGATAGATGCTCATCTGAAATGGTCATCTTTCTTCGAGTTTCGCTCAAATCTCACGGTCTTCTTGGGACTTCCCACCTTGCTACTCCTTACTGAACTCTCTGACGAACCCACAGAATCGGTCTTCCCACCCACTCGGATGGAGGGAGGCTTTAGATGTTGGATTGTTTCGATTTCAAGTCCAAATGTTGAGGTGCGGGAGGTTTGGTCCTTCTTTGCTATTGAACTTCCGTTTGAATTTGATGAAAATGTTTTCTAACTTCCAAATGGGACGCGAGGTCCAGCACAAGATGTTGTAACGAGGGATGTTCCAGCAGATCTTGATCCGGTAACGGGGGCTGACATTTTGGTCTATATTGCCTTCCCTGCAGATACAAACAAAGGGAAATCAGGTTTTGAGTTACCTATAATATGTAGTTTGTTGAAGTTTTCAAGATTCCAAGAAATATTGCTGTCTTATGTGTCGTTTGACATGCGGAAAACACGGGATTTTCAAATTTAGTTTCTGTTGTAAGTAACAAAATTAATGTAAGAAATAATACAGATTTCAATTTGATTCAGGGCCGTACCCAGGATTTTGTAGAGGGGAGCCGAAATTGCCTTCCCTGCAGATGCAAACAAAGGACACAATCAGTTTTTGAGTCATAGTTTGTTAAAGTTTTCAAGGGTGCAATAGTCCTACATACTGGACTCCGCACAGAAGACCCCCATTTCAATGTAATGTAAAGTTTTGAAGATTCCAAGGAATATTGCTGTCTTATGTGTTGTTTGACATGCGGAAAACACGGGATTTTCAAATCCAGTTTTTGTTGTAAGTAACAAAATTAATGTAAGAAATAATACAGATTTCAATTTGATTCAGGGCCGTACCCAGGATTTTGTAGAGGGGAGCCGACCATAACACGAAGCGTCAAAATGCCGATCTCACACCGTGCAACTCTTCGCACACTTCAAATGAAATACATTTTACCATGAGCAGTTTCCATTTGGAATCGACATTTTGCGTTTATAGTTGGTGACAGCATAGTTTGCCACATTAATATTTATCAATGACGTCACAGTGTCCATAACGTCAGAGATTTTTGTACTCTTTATTGTAAGCGGTCCTTGTAGAGTGGGTTTGAAGACTGACTCGTGAAATTGGTCCGTATGAATGAAGAAAAAAGCATCTCACACAACCAAAATTAGCGTCCCGTTAACTGAACTTTTTACCGTTATTTGATGAAAACTCGTTTCTGCGCATGTGTAGGAACAAAATTCCTCAAATAACGTTAGAGAGTTCAGTTAACGGGACTCTAATTTTGGTTGCGAAAACTCGCTAATAATCCTCAGTAGGAAATTTTCTAACTGCTATTCGTAAGCGTTAGCAAAAAGTTTTCAAATGGTCAGCTAAGAATAGCTGAGATGATTTGCGATTACGACGTCCTTTTGTACAGGCCTAGCAGAAAGGATGGTCATTTAGAGCTGTAAATTATCCGGATAACGGATATCCGAATACCCAGATTTTATCCGTATCCGGATAAATGTCACAGCTCTAATGGTCATTCAAGATAGATGCTCATCTGAAATGGTCATCTTTCTTCGAGTTTCGCTCAAATCTCACGGTCTTCTTGGGGACTGTCCATCCACCTTGCTACTCCTTACTGAACTTCTGCGACGACCCACCAGAAATCGGTCTTCCACCCCCACTCGCATGGAGTGAGGGCAAACTTTTAGAATGTTGGATTGTTTCGATTTCAAGATCATAATGGGTTGAGGTGCGCGAGCATAGGTCGCGTCATTTGCTAACGAATCGCTAAATCCGTTTGAACATAGATCGCAAATCCGCGAACTAAACTTGCGAAATGCGAACAAAATCGCGAGAATCCGCGAACAAGATCGCGATAATCCGAGAGCATAATCGCCATCCGCGATCTAATGCGAATCCGCGAACATAATCGAAATCGCGAACAAATGACAATTTGCGTCTATAATCCGCTTCCCTGCAGCATATCGCAATCCGCGAACATAAGCGACAAATCCGGAAATATCTGAGATATCCTATAATGGTTAAATCCGCAGAATGTTAATCGCGAGTTCCGCGAAACATGATCAATCCGCAACGAAATCGCCATGGCCGCGGACATAATTGTAAATCCGCTTGAACTAATCGCAAATCCGCGAACTAAGCACCCGCGATATAATCGCCAAATCAGCGAACATAATCGTGCAAATCCGCGAACAAAATCGCCAAATCCGCGAAAAATAATACGCGATATTCGCGAACATAATCGCCAAATCCGCGAGCATAATCGCCAAATCCGCGAACAAAATCGCGAAATCCGGGAACATAATCGCGAAATCCGCGAACATAATCGGCAAATCCGCGAATATAATCGCCAAGTCCGCGAACATAATCGCCAAATCCGCGAACATAGTCGCGAAATCACATAGGTACGATATGTACATAGGTACGATAGGTGATAACGAGAATCCAAGGGACCAGCTCATTTTTTTCGTTTAAGGCGGTTTAATACAACATTTTCTCGTTTCTAAAGGTTTAGCAAAGTGGAAGAGCAAACTGATGAAAGTATGACAAATTTAAACAAGTTAAGAACAAATTCTGATTTATAGAGGTACCTAATTTTAAAGTTAAAAAACGCGTCCCGAATTTTTTCTGGGACAAAAACGGAAATTCGGGACAAAACGCCCCAAAATGAAAAACTGAACGGGACGCCGGGACACCCCCTGAAATTCGGGACTGTCCCGGCCAATTCGGGACGTTTGGCAAGCCTAGGTTTAATAAAACTTTCATAAATTTGGGTCTTGGACCTAGTAGCGTTTAAACATGATTGTTGATCTCTTAGCATGTTCAGAGCCTATGTGGAACAGTCTCCGAGCATTCTCAAAGACCAACAATTATTATTTCAACTTGAACCAGAAGTCGCGGAACTTGAACTTGGAAGGCATGGGCCTTTGAGCAATGTTTTGCTCTAAAATGTCGTCACACTCTTGAGATCTTAAAGTATTTGTATTGGTAAAACTAGGGACATCGGCTATTTAAGCCCTATGTAACCTGGAGAGATCTTTTGTGACGTCACTGCGACTCGAGTAGATCTTTTGTGACGTGCTATATGTCACTGCGACCTGACACGGTATTTTGTAAACCAACTCACCTATCCTACTCCTCGTGAAGAGTCGACTAGCTTCGGTGACGAACCTGTCGATGTAAGACTGGCACCTTTCCCAATGATGAATAGGTACAGAGAGAACATTGCATATGTAACAGAACGCTGTCAAAGGACTATGAAGGAACAATGTAAACAAGTTGCCATAGTGCCTTTGATCTGAAAAAGGAAAACGAATAAAACTAGAGATTTGTCCTAAACCTAAAGTAACTACTGGTGTACTGGTCGACTAGGTTTCTAGAGAATTTAAAAGGCCAAGTCTGAATTCATTGCCATTCTTGTGATATAGGCAGATCTCTATAGATTTAAAGTAACTACTGGTGTACTGGTCGACTAGGTTTTTAGAGAATTTAAAAGGCCAAGTCTGAATTCATTGCCATTCTTGTGATATAGGCAGATGATAAAACTACCTTATCTGTGGGATTTATACTGGTCATTTTGTCAAACTCTATTTCTTATTTCGGCTGCGGGCGTAAAAGGACTTTACACCTTTACAGTAGTCCCATTCTGGCACTATTAACGGTATACCTACATATGTATTCTTTTCTATCTCTTACCATGGAAGATACTTGGAAGATCTTGGGGAGACATTAAAATTATCAACGGTTGTCCAAAATATGGAGGTAAATTTTGGAACACGCCTTATCTGTGGGATTTATACTGGTCATTTTGTCAAACTCTATTTTTCTTATTTCGGCTGCGGGCGTAAAAGGACTTTACACCTTTACAGTAGTCCCATTCTGGCAGTATTAACGGTATACCTACATATGTATTCTTTTCTATATCTTACCATGGAAGATACTTGGAAGATCTTGGGGAGACATTAAAATTATCAACGGTTGTCCAAAATATGGAGGTAAATTTTGGAACACGAAACTATTGTCGGAATCCACTATGAGAAATAGTGGCTTTCTTGTAAACGGATATAAATCACCCGGGTACAGGCTGAAACGAGGAGAAAACAGAATATTTTTAGTTGAAGTTGTCAACCACGTTCTTTTGGGATAAACATTTGGGCTAATTTAATCTACATGCTTCTAGCTAGATGAACTAGAAACATGCGAATTCCAACATTCGTTGTTATTTTCCAACCATGAAAAGATTCCCTCAAATTTTCCATCTGTTCCCAAGACCGTAGAGCCCCGGAGAGTACGTACAGACTACAGACCTATTCATATCACACAACTGGAGAGAAACTGACAAACCCGCGCTATTTAATGTGGGTTTAACCATTGGGTTGTATGGACCTCAACAAAGTTATCCAGTCTTCAATCAAGTGATGTAGGACTATTTTGTGTACCTAAACCGTTTCAAAAAGAGCCAAAATATCTCACCAGTGACTTTCTTTAATATGACTTCCTTTCTTGTTGGGAATGTCGGGCTCCTTTTTATGCGACGCTGTCACGATCCCTCCAAAGTCGTAGCCAACTGAAAAGAAGAGAGGATAGTCGTTAAAATTTATGAACCCCTGTTAACATGAGATCGGAAGGAAAATCTTAAGCTGTTAAGATGAGATACCCAAAAATCTGGTGTGAACATCACACGACTTTCCTTATCCTATTGAATGATGCTTATTTGAGTCTTCTTTTACCCTAACTTTTACAATATCTCTAACCGTTTTGTCGCTATAGCTGAAAACCGCCAAAAAACGGTCGAAATCTGTCAAAAGCGGTCAAAATACCGCCAAGCGCAGCAACCATCTCAACCAAACGTTTTGTGTTGCATCCTTGTCACATTTGTGAACTACATACCAAATTTCAAGTCTCTAGCTTATACCGTTCCAGAGATATTGTTAAATTACCCGGAAAACCGCCAAAAAGCGGTAAAATGCCGCCAACCGTTGCAGCGAGTTCATATTCTTTAATTCTTTTCTTTCTATGTTGTTCGGCAATAGATTCGTTCTGGTAGGTACAGTAAGCTCATTCTACCAAGTCCCTGTAGATGTTTTTGAACACTGTAAGCATCTTTATTCAAAGATTTCAAAGTCCTCTATCTATAGTGAATGCCAGCACTTACCCGCAGATATAAAGTTAATTATATGACTGAACACCGGCTTATACAGGATGTGCTTGTGAGGATTTTCCTTCCGGTAGAAATGATGCCGCTCCGGGGCTCCATTTTCCTGACAGCCAGACACCACCGGATACCCTGAACATCCCTTTGTACTTGACAACGAGTAGGACTTCTCAAACGGGGCCCGGGAAGGGGCCGGCGAACAGTTGAAGTGAGCCCCTGAGCCTCCGGGTGGGCCCCCTGGGGCCACGGTCCTCTCCCCTCCAGGCCCCACTCCTGCGTAAGGGCCCGCATCCTCATTGAATTCTCGTTCCAGGGTTTGTGCTATCCGGTACATGTCCATGGATAACTCGTTGAATTTTACCTGCGAATCAGGGAAGATATTAGTAGCACGGATACTTATGAATATCCTGCAATCCCGAGGACTCTGAGGAGGACGTTGGACATGGGCATTAGTCACACCAGTTCACGACAGCACACTGAAGTTTAGCATTCTTGAGTGGTGTTATATTAATTTTGATCAAGGGTGAACGATTTGGAAGACAACACCTGTACTGATAGACGATGGCTTCATTTAGGTCCTGAGAATATTTGTTAGAATGGGGTTCTAAGTTCTAATTCAAGAGTTGTTCACTCTCTCAAGTTTACATTTTACTAACAGGAAATAGTTGGACATGGGCATTAGTCACACCAGTTCACGACAGCACACTGAAGTTTAGCATTCTTGAGTGGTGGTATATTGATTTTGATCAAGGGTGAACGATTTGGAAGACAACAACTGTACTGATAGACGATGGCTTCATTTAGGTCCTGAGAATATTTGTTAGAATGGGGTTCTAAGTTCTAATTCAAGAGTTGTTCACTCTAGACAAACGTTACCCTAAAAAGTTTTTCCAAGGCATGTCTTATAATAAGAACTAATAGGAAGTAAATTTCGTTACCTGATTACAGCTGTTCCCAATGACTACTACTTCTTGCAAGGATAAATTCATCATGGTTGACTTTTAGGGAGTAGGTAGGTACTTAACATTGTACACGCACTATGCAGTGGGTAGTTCTACCTACTCACAATAATTGTACATTGGGTGTGGGTACCTACTTTTCAATATTTGCGTAGGTACCTACTTCTACTCTTCAGGGGGACCGTTGTCAGTTGTTTGGTACCTACCTAAGGACACAAGAGTAGGTGGATTATGTGTAGGGACTTTTTGAGTAGGTATCTATCTTGTTGCTACCTACTTGTACTAATTCCTAATCACAACATGAGGAAATGAGTACCTGGTAGGTTTGTAATAAATTTTGTGTAGGTATCTACCTACTCACCTCCCACCTCGTTGATCTTGGGGTCAGTTGCAAGTAACTGGTCCCTGTTTTATTTGGTTTAAGACAATAAAACATTTATTACATTCTTGAGTGGTGGTATATTAATTTTGATCAAGGGTGAACGATTTGGAAGACAACACCTGTACTCTAGACAAACGTTACCCTAAAAAGTCTTTTCAAGGCATGTCTTATAATAAGACCTAATAGGAAGTAAATTTCGTTACCTGATTACAGCTGTTCCCAATGACTACTACTTCTTGCAAGGATAAATTCATCATGGTTGACTTTTCCACCGGAGGCGTTGTCAGGGGACTTAACCTGAAAGTGTGGGAAAGAGTAAAGGTTGAATTATTAAGAAGAACCTTTTTTAAAATAAAAACCTCTTTGGTACTACCACTTTTGGCTATTTGCTTCCAAGTGGATATCCCAATAGCAAGCACAGACGAAGGAAAAAATAGATAGGTACGTACCTAGCCTTGAAATTTTTGAACCTACTAAAAATTCAGGTCTACTGTGTGCCAAGTCACTCTAGCTAGTATGATACCCACTTCCCACTTGTCAACTGAGGTTAACTTGCTAATATTTTCGCAAATGAAAACAGTGACACACACATACTTAAAACTTTACCCCTCTGTTTATTTTCCCCCTCTTCATGATGTAACAGAAAGTAAAAATCTTGGAAAAGTGGACACTTGAAATTTCACCTAACCAAGCATGACACGCATCTCTCTCTATTGTATGAGAGACTCTCTTCCCTCTTATGTCGGCCTCTTCTCTCCCCTTTCTCGCACTTATTATTTTTGCTGATTAATGAAGAAGGGTTAGGTGAAAACAACGAGATTTTGTCTCTCAAACGGATGAGGAGAGGGAAAACGCACAAAGTAGGCCTCTCCTAAGAACAACAATGAGGCCTTTACTCTACCAAAAGCCTCAGGAGACAAAACGTGCGTGTCTGTCTTTGTGTCATTCTTTAGCAAATTAGTTGAGAGAGGAACAAAATTTTATAGTAAAGAGTGGAATGTAACCACCAGGCCAGCCTAGTTAGCTTGGAGAGTAGCGCGCCTGCCTTGTAAGCGCTAGGTGGCAGAGTCGATCAGTCGATTGCCGTCCCGGGCAAAGTTTATCCTAAAGAGATGAGGTTCATTCTCGGAACTATCTCTACTGTTTTTTTTTTTTTTTTTGAAATTGAAAATACATGATAATTTTTACAAACTTTACTGCCCTTTCTCTTTGTCTTTCTCCCTCTATCCTTTTCCTTTCTTTTCCTCTTTTTACCCTCTGTTTGTCTCCTCTCTCGTCTTTTTTTTGTCCCTCCTGTCCTCCTTCTCTTGCTCTTTTTTCTCTGTGTCTCCTTCTCTCTCCTTACACTCTTCTCCTTTTTGATCTTTGATCATTTTTTGTACCCTCTTAAGGATGCCTTTCTTCTTATACGTTCTTCATCTCTCTTTCTCTCTCTGTCTCTCCCTCCATTTTTTTTTCTTTTTCTTCCTCTCCCTCCCTATTTCTCTCTCCTTCTCTGTATAGGTATTCGAGGAGAGAACAGGCGGTGTTTAGAAAGGGAGAAATACATGAGAGAGGGAGAGAGATAGATCTTTGATCATTTTTTTATACCCTCTGTAGGGTGCCTTTCTTCTTATACGTTCTTCATCTCTCTCTGTCTCTCCCTCCATTTTTTTTTTTTTTTCATTTTCTTCCTCTCCCTCCCCATTTCTCTCTCCTTCTCTGTATAGGTATTCGAGGAGAGAACAGGCGGTGTTTAGAAAGGGAGAAATACATGAGAGAGGGAGAGAGATAGGGGAGGGAGGGTGGGAGAGAGAGGGCGGGATGGTAGAAAGAGAGAAATACCTGAGTGAGAGAAAGAGAGAGAGAAGGATGGGGGAGAGAGAATTCTAATGGAAAAGTTTCGTCAAAAAAGGAAATCTAATTGCGTGATTGATAATTTTATCTACATAGAATAATAATGGTGTTTTCACTTTTCACCGAAATTTTTCACAATAAAATTGCTTCTACATGCCCCCATACATTAACCCTACCATCTCTCCCTCTAAACTCGACCATAGCCTAGTACCGATCCAAGAGAAAATAAACAAACCATGAAAATAGATAGAAGCGTTCTCAACGGAGCCTTGACCATAGTACCGACCCTCGCAGGAAAATCAAGAAATTGGGCTGAGTATTTTTTCTGCGATGGTCGATGGTCGCTGGCGAGGGTCAATGGTCCATGGTCGCCGTTGTGAACACCTACCAAGGAAAGCCTTGGTAGGTGTTATCAGGAGTATCAGGTACACCTGATCAGGTCCGCCTGTCAGGTCTACCTGATAGTGAGTGGCTGCCCTGAGCGCCATTGCCACTGTAAATAAGTATAAGATTGTAGGTAGACGCAAGAGTATAAGACATTTGAGGGCCTAAAAACTCCTGTGACCAGGCCTGGATGGGATTAAGGATAAAGTGGCATAATACAGCACACATTGACAGGCGAGGATGTGACGAGAATAGTTCAAGTATCATCTATCTATTATTCCCCTCTGCCCACCACCCATCTCACCTATACCTCCTCTGCCCGTCACCCATCCAATCTCTCACCACGCTCACCACCGGAGAGGTAACAGTTTTCATAAAAGATTTATGTCACAGTGAACATGTGTTGAAGGGGAAATGGAGGGGGGGAGAAGGAGGAGGAAGGAGAAGGAGGAGGAGGAGGGGGAGGAGAAGGAGGGGGAAAACGATACAATATAGCACTCCTTCTTCCTTGTCTTTGATACTTAAACTAACTGGCTATGTGTAAGTGTACAGGCAGATGGGTTCTCTTTTATTCTCTTGTAATAAATTGTTCTCCAAATGAATTTGTTCATTGTAGAACCTTTGCAAACGGACTTACCTATAACGCCGGAGCGGAGTAAATATCCCATAGCGATCGTCTAATGCTCCCATGGGACCCCAAAAATGGGCAACTCCCCTTTAATTGCCTGAAATATTTGATCCAAATTTCACCAAAATTGGTGCCTTTGGAGAGCTCTAACAATAGTCGGACGTTTTATTCTAGTTTAATAATGAAATGAAATCCCCGCATCTTTTCCCATCTGTAAACTTGTATGCGTCAACCATACACAAACTTATGTGTCATCCAAGAAACCAAGCACCGTTTCTTTTTGTCCCAAATCCAAAATTAAAGTCAACGAAAAAAGAAGCACCGCTTTCCCTTGACGCGACGGCAAAGAAAAATGGACGCCTGCTGCAGAAGCTACGCCATACGCCATAAGACTAAACTTTGATGTGAACATTACTCATATTTTTCCGCATAATCTGTTGGCACTTTTTTCCATACTGGAATAAAAACGTACGTAGAACTTAACAAAAAAAAATGTTCGTGGACTTTATTGGTTGAGTCACGGACATCCAATATTACACTTCGTGTCATCAAGTGTGCCTTTGGCTTTTAAACTTGGTAAGCAAGGGATTGCTAAGATTATGTAAAATTTCATAATCAGTAAAATGGATTAGGTCAAAAAAGATCTAACCAGGTCACAGCGACATACGGCGTTTATTATAGCCGATGGCCCTACTTATACCAATACCAAAATGGATCCTTCAAATTAAATGGAATGGAGTGTGCTTGAATTTCCTCAAGGCATGTCATGTGGTGCAATCCACTCGACCCTCTATGGCAACTTTCTGTTGGGGAAAGAAAATATATTAGTGTTGTTTAAAGTTTAACTTGTTCCCTTTATTAGATTTTTTCTCCTCCCTAAGTATCACATGTTGTGTGAACACTTCCTCTCTATGCATTGGGGAGCTTTGTGGAGGAAAACTCTTCTGGGAATATCACTTGACTTCCTCTATTGAGTTGATTGAAGTGAGGATGAATTATCAAGAGGGGCCGCATAGTTACAGTGAAAGCTCTACCATTATACCAGTACCTATCCCTGGGAATATCACTTGACTTCCTCTATTGAGTTGATTGAAGTGAGGATGAATCATCAAGAGGGGCCGCATAGTTACAGTGAAAGCTCTACCATTATACCAGTACCTATCAATCAAGTTCTATTGTAATCTTTAACTCCTAAAATAAATAAACAAGGCCTTTTTTAAACTGGGCAAAGGATCTTTCGAGGCTCATTCAAGCATCAGGATAAACAAGGTTTATTTCAATTCTTTTTCTACCGAGGTGATTCAAGTTTATTAGCCTGAATGCCTGATGAAAGTTGACTTCAATCGGAATCTTCGGATAAAGTTGATATGCTGGATAAGAAAATTTAGGACAATCAGATTTTAGCTAAATTTCCTCAAGGACCTAAGTACCTATCAATCAAGGCCTGTTGTAATCTTTAACTCCTAAAATAAATAAACAAGGCCTTTTTTAGACCTTTTTAGGACAAAGCATATTTCGAGGCTCATTCAAGCAGGATAAACAAGGATTATTTCAATTCTTTTTCTACCGAGGTGATTCAAGTTTATTAGCCTGAATGCCTGATGAAAGTTGGCTTCAATCGGAATCTTCGGATAAAGTTGATATGCTGGATAAGAAAATTTAGGACAATCAGATTTTAGCTAAATTTCCTCAAGGACCTATACCAGTACCTATCAATCAAGGCCTATTGTAATCTTTAAGTTTGTTAGCCTGAATGCCTGATGAAAGTTGGCTTCAATCGGAATCTTCGGATAAAGTTGGTATGCTGGATAAGAAAATTTAGGACAATCAGATTTTAGCTAAATTTCCTCAAGGACCTAGTGGTTAGCACGGGGGTTTTTGAATCTGGAGGTCGGAGGTTCGCGTCCACGTCAGGTCATAAAATTTAGCGTCGTGCATTAAAGCGGGAAAGGACATTTGTGACAAGCATTTATGCCTGACATAATTAAAATTCCTTTGGGATGAGCTATTTATTTTGATCATTTCTCTTTCGTCTAAATCTCTCCTCCTCCTCCTCCTCTTCTTCCTCCCTGTTTCTGTCTTATTTTCATCAACCGCAAGCAATTATATGAGAAATGTCTACCTAAAGAAAACAGAAAGTTTCTCCTTCTGTGTAATAAGACAAAAGACCATGTGCCACTGCTTTCTCAATACCTTGTTTTTATCCTGCCCAAAAAGGACTGAAAAGTCCCTGTGACCCAGCAGTCTAAACAAGGTTTTGTATATTTCATAGGATAGCAGTAAATACATGCCAATCGATTGCAAAATTTTCTAGTGTTCTCGTCTTGACCCAGCACCTATATGTAAATGGGAAGTATTGTCTCTCTTCTCGCCCATCTGATGAGAGGCATACTACGGTATGGGCATGCTACGACATAGACCACACTAGTCTAATATACCATTTGTTTCATTGCTACGAAAAAAACGGCGGTGAAACACTCACACACAATACCTACTGACTGGGATCCATTAATCTTTATTACCAATGGGTGGACTTAGCCTCAAGTAACTTTCTTACATCCGACCTGTAGGTACGTCAAGTGTTTTTAATCGATATGGTTATGGTCACATCTACCCATCTGACCGAGGTTTATCATTTGAATGAGCAATTCTCACCCATGCCTATTCATTGCTCAATGAGGAGCATACACTTTCTGCCTCAACTGGTATTCTACACACTTTGTGTTTAGAGTAGAAAATAGAACATACCATGTTTATCCTCCTCGAATATTACTAAAGTGTCCCTTTACCCGAACAGTCTAAACACTTTATAATTTATAATAGCCTAATACCTTTGTTATACAAGTATAGCTTGTTGGTCATTTCATGCTATATTTGTGTTATGTCTAAGGCATACCACAACTTAAACATATGTAGCTTCACTTTCTTTGGCCATACAGTCCACCTGTGGTCCTGTGTTCTTTTCACAGGGGCTCTGGAAAATGGTTGATTTCTCACCCTACCGATCGTTTGGGCTTCAAATCGTTTTACAGTGTGTGTTCCCAAAGACCTGGTTATGAAACGCTTGAGATGACTCAAATGTTGCCGTCTACAGCAATAAAAAAATTAACCATAAATTGAAAAGAGTAAATATAGGTTCACACCATTAATTTATTTCTGTGACAAAGAATACCTTTTCATACTGATGGATAACTAGATAAATTATTATCTCTAAATTGAGGAAATAGTATAATCAGATACAATTTGATTTATACACTTCCAAGTTCAAGTTCCGAGACTTCTGGTTCAAGTTGAAATAATTGTTGTTGGTCTTAGAGAATGCTCGGAGACTGTTCCGCATAGGCTCTGAACATGCTAAGAGATCAACAATCATGTTTAAACGCTACTAGGTCCAAGACCCAAATTTATGAAAGTTTTATTAAACCCCTTCCAAGTTCAAGTTCCGCGACTTCTGGTTCAAGTTGAAATAATAATTGTTGGTCTTTGAGAATGCTCGGAGACTGTTCCACATAGGCTCTGAACATGCTAAGAGATCAACAATCATGTTTAAACGCTACTAGGTCCAAGACCCAAATTTATGAAAGTTTTATTAAACCTAGGCTTGCCAAACGTCCCGAATTGGCCGGGACAGTCCCGAATTTCAGGGGGTGTCCCGGCGTCCCGTTCAGTTTTTCATTTTCTACTTGGCCATCCGGAGTCGAGCATACTATTCGCGGGCCGCCAAAGAGGACCGGTCAGACCTCATGGTCAAACAGCTGCGATACTATGCGAGATTCATTGTGGTCTGCCTCCTGCTGAGGAAAATGCAACTGGTTCGAGAACTTGTGATGGTAAGTGACTGATCGGTTGTCTGGAATTTTCATCAGGGACTTTCACCTTCGATGAGTGTAGGGGTCGCATGAGAATCGGTCTTTACACTTCGAGGGTCGCATGAGAATCGGTCTTTATATTCAAAGGTCGCAGTGGAGGGGTTATTCGTGGCTTGACCGATCTTCTAGTCTCAACATCTGATGACTTTTGATATCGTAAAGAACACAGGGATTTTTCTATGCCCTTACTTAGGCTAGCCACTCAATACAGGTAGACCTGACAGGTACACCTGATCAGGTATACTTGACACCTGATGAGCACATACACTATCAGCGGCTGTCAGTTCTACCTGATAGTGAGTGGCTGGCCTTACATAAATTGATGTCACCGATGGAGTTTGCTGATCCTGTAATTTCCATTTTTTTGCAGGAGTCCACAAGTCCACACATAGTCGACCGGCTATCGATCGATGTCGACTGAACCGTCCACACTAGCTTGACAACACAGATTCACCTCTTCGTCGTTCGACTATGTTTGGACACACCTTTCAATCCTGTCTCTTTCTCGGATATTTCAGTCTCCGGACCAGCGAAACCAAATACTTGAATGAGGCCTACGCTTTCTACTTGGCCATCCGGAGTCGAGCATACTATTCGCGGGCCGCCAAAGAGGACCGGTCAGACCTCATGGTCAAACAGCTGCGATACTATGCGAGATTCATTGTGGTCTGCCTCCTGCTGAGGAAAATGCAACTGGTTCGAGAACTTGTGATGGTAAGTGACTGATCGGTTGTCTGGAATTTTCATCAGGGACTTTCACCTTCGATGAGTGTAGGGGTCGCATGAGAATCGGTCTTTACACTTCGAGGGTCGCATGAGATTCATGAGAATCGGTCTTTATATTCAAAGGTCGCAGTGGAGGGGTTATTCGTGGCTTGACCGATCTTCTAGTCTCAACATCTGATGACTTTTGATATCGTAAAGAACACAGGGATTTTCAGTAGTTACTTTAGGTTTAGGACAAATCTCTAGTTTTATTCGTTTTCCTTTTTCAGATCAAAGGCACTATGGCAACTTGTTTACATTGTTCCTTCATAGTCCCTAATAATAATGGTAAATAGTAGAACTTACTAATAGTGGTAGTAGAGCTGCCCTATTTTGGAAGCTATCTCGCCAATCTGCCATCGCTTCAGTCCATACTTCTGATCTAGTACTTGTCTGAAACAAAGACAGAAAATAGAGTTAATACAATTAAAGCACTAGAGATGAATAAGTGAATTACAAATCCCCGATGTCTTCTTCACATAAAACAGCCGTCTCAACATGATACTTGAGCAATCAGCGAGGCGGAGAGAAATCTCAAATGAAGAACTCCCGAAACGTGAACCCTATGCTCCCACGCAGAGTGTCAGATACAGATTTATTAGCGGAGAAATTTCCGAGGAATCCGAAGTGTCAGCGGAGAGTTAACTCCTTTTATGCATAAAATTGCGATAGTCAAAAATGTAATAAAAGTTAAATTTGTGATAAAAGTCAACGATTTGATTAGAGTTGTGACAAAATGATCAATGATTGGTGTACTAAGTGGCGATAGCACGTTGGATGCACCAGTTCCCAATGGATCACTGAAGCAACTTTGACCGTGGTTGGTATTCGGATGGGTGGTGTAATCGCGTGCTGTTTTCCCAGCCCGTCTCAGGCTAGATGAGGTTAATGTGAGTAGGCGAGTAGCCACTTGTTGATGAAAGTTGAGAAGGAAGAAATCAACTTGGTGTAAATTATCTGTACCTACTTCCCTACACCTACATCATGTACCCATGTAGGTGGATATTTGAGTAGGGGTACTGTGTACTTGTTGAGTAGGTAGGTAGGTACTTAACATTGTATACGCACTATGCAGTGGGTAGTTCTACCTACTCACAACTGTACATTGGGTGTGGGTACCTACTTTTCAATATTTGCGTAGGTATACCTACTTCTACTCTTTAGGGGCACCGTTGTCAGTTGTTTGGTACCTACCTAAGGACACAAGAGTAGGTGGATTCGATACATCGATGTTTTTAAACTTCGATATATCGAGTATCCGATGTATCGATGTTTTCAAAACATCGATGTCGATGTCCCAACCCTAGTCGAGGGTCGGGACAGGAAAAGGAACAAGATCGGTAGGGCCCCTCTCTCAAGCGTGAAGGGACCTGAAATAGGTACCCCCATAGAATAGTGCTCCACTGTAAACTCGTGCCTGATCCTGCGTCTCTACATGATGTTTTTTTACCGCTACTATTCGGGGGTGTGTTGAAAGTCACCAAACTAATATACCTATCTACATAAAAACTGTAAATATGTATAAATAGGTACATAGGAACCTGCCACGGGTTAAAGCCCGTTCCCACTTGCCGTTCGGGAAAAAATCGTGTAGGTAGGTACTTAACATTGTATACGCACTATGCAGTGGGTAGTTCTACCTACTCACAACTGTACATTGGGTGTGGGTACCTACTTTTCAATATTTGCGTAGGTATACCTACTTCTACTCTTTAGGGGCACCGTTGTCAGTTGTTTGGTACCTACCTAAGGACACAAGAGTAGGTGGATTATGTGTAGGGACTTTTTGGATATGTGTAAGGACTTTTTGAGTAGGTATCTATCTTGTTGCTACCTACTTGTACTAATTCCTAATCACAACTTGAGGAAATGAGTACCTGGTAGGTTCGTAATAAATTTTGCGTAGGTATCGTAGGATAGGTACTCACCTCCCGCCTCGTTGACCTTGGGGTCAGTTGCAAGTAACTGGTCCCTGTTTTATTTGGTTTAAGACAATAAAAAATTTATTGATAGGTACCTAGGTACCAAGGCCGTATTTAGGGGGGGGGGGGCAAGGAGGCCCGCCCCCTCGAGGTTCATTTTTCTCCTTTACTGTAGGCCAGACACCCAAAATTTGGGGCATCCAAATTACTGAAAACAGGTACATCACTGTTTCGACTCTCGCCCCTTATTTTCGATGGAAGAAGTTTTTCGATTCCTATCACTCTAATTATTTCGGTAAATCTTACCGATCAAAACATCATACACCAGGCCCCATTATGAGTGGGAGTGAAAATCATGTCCCTTACAGGCATGAAAATTCCCTCACAACTTTGTCTCCCTCTGCTCTTTTTTCCCTTTGTCTGTTTTTAGGTAACCCCCCTCCCCCCCTGACCTTCACCCTTTATCTATCTCTTCCCTCGTCTTTTTTAGGTCTCTCTCCTTTCTCTTTCTCCCTCTATCTTTTTCCTTTCTTTTCCTCTTTTTACCCTCTGTTTGTCTCCTCTCTCGTCTTTTTTTGTCCCTCCTGTCCTCCTTCTCTTGCTCTTTTTTCTCTGTGTCTCCTTCTCTCTCCTTACACTCTTCTCCTTTGATCTTTGATCATTTTTTTATACCCTCTGTAGGGTGCCTTTCTTCTTATACGTTCTTCATCTCTCTCTGTCTCTCCCTCCTTTTTTTTTTCATTTTCTTCCTCTCCCTCCCTATTTCTCTCTCCTTCTCTGTATAGGTATTCGAGGAGAGAACAGGCGGTGTTTAGAAAGGGAGAAATACATGAGAGAGGGAGAGAGATAGGGGAGGGAGGGTGGGAGAGAGAGGGCGGGATGGTAGAAAGAGAGAAATACCTGAGTGAGAGAAAGAGAGAGAGAAGGATGGGGGAGAGAGAATTCTAATGGAAAAGTTTCGTCAAAAAAGGAAATCTAATTGCGTGATTGATAATTTTATCTACATAGAATAATAATGGTGTTTTCACTTTTCACCGAAATTTTTCACAATAAAATTGCTTCTAACACAATTTTTTAGATAGGTAGGTAGATAGGTTTTTTTTTTTTCAAAAAAAAATTTTTTTTTAAAAAAAAAAAAAAAAAAAAAAAAAAAACATTTTTTATGTGTTGGTCGCGGTGAAACTTTGCCATTAAATTTGAAATATTTTGACTTGGTGGGGCGGAGTGCTACCCGCGCTTGGTTTAATGCATTTATTTTCTACAAGTGAATGAGTTTTTTTTATGATTTTCATTTTGCCCTTTAAATTTTGCCTGTGATACCTGGGTACGTAGGTAGGTATGTACTATGAAATAAATTTATTATTGATAGAAATCTATCTACCTACCTACATAAAACATAGTAAACCTCTAAGGCCGCCACTCACCATCAGGTAGACCTGACTGCTACACGTGATCAAGTCCGCCTGTTAGGTCTATCTGATAGTGAGTGGCTGGCCTAATAGCAAATGAGGGTAGGTGTAGCGTTCCTTTCACCCGTGTGGAACTGCCTTGAAAACATCTCTCTTGTTTGATCCAAGGTTGGTTTCGCTAGTCCCCAATGCAATTTTTGGGTCTCCTGTAGTCATGTGAAAGGTGTAAATTTATGGCTGAGAAATAGATAGATCCAAGCCTAATCAAAGCAAAAACTCGATTTTCATTTTGCGAGCTAAAAAATAAAACCAAAATGTAACTCCTTATTACTCGAAATCAGGGTTAGATGGGATTGTTTCTTTAGCCTTTCCTAAGTAGGTATGTATTTACATTATGTAATGTGTTAAATAAATATTTCCAAGATTTATTGACTTCCCCTCTTCTTGAAAACAATAGTTTATCGCAATTTATGATAGGAATATTTCGAGACAGCCAGCCTAATGCATTTTACATAGAGAGAAAAAAAGGCCGACAGACTGCTTTTTAGGGGGGAAAATCTGTCTAAAAATAAAATAATAAGTATAAAAGTTGGCAAAAATATTTTTTTGCTATTTTTTTCTATCTTTCTTGTATAAATACATATTTTTTTCCAGTTGTCTATCTATACTAACTCTGCAGTATGACAATATGGACCATCTATAAACAATTTAAATTGGCAAACCCCCAAACGCTTTTGCCGTCATTTTTTCCCTCCCATCACTTTTTCTGTAAGTTTTTTTTTCCAATACGAGTGTTTCATTCCCCGCCCCCCGTCCCAGCAGTGATACAGCTGGTGTTTCAGACTGTTTCCTTTCGCCGATTATACCTTCCCTTAGCATGCCAGTTGCCAGTACCATAGAACCAATAGTATACCAGTTCGTATACATAGTAAGCAATAGACAATTTTCTCATTAACACTTAAGCCAGCCACTTACCATGAGGTAGACCTGACAGGTACACCTGACCAGGCCCGCCTGTCAGGTCTCCCTCAGTTTGTGTGCTCATTAGGTATCAGGTAGGCCTGACCAGGTGTCCCTGTAAGGTCTACCTGAAAGTGATTGGCGGGCCTAAGCGATCCTGGTTGGCGCTGTGGTCCCAAATGGCATATTATGGTAATGGGCTTATTTGAAACCATTTCAGCATAAGTAGGTAAGTTAATTTTTGCAGCATTTTGAGTATGTGCTTTTAGAAATCGGATTGAATGCCATATTATTACTTTGTTCACAATCAAAACTTTTAACTGTGAACGTTAAAACCATCAAGTTCTTTCTGTGGCCATTCCGAAGCATAAGTAGGTAAGTTAATTTTTGCAGCATTTTGAGTATGTGCTTTTAGAAATCGGATTGAATGCCATATCATCACTTTGTTCACAATTAAAACTTTTAACTGTGAACGTTAAAACCACCAAGTTCTTTCTGTGGCCACTCCGAGCATAAGTAGGTAAGTTAATTTTTGCAGCATTTTGAGTATGTGCTTTTAGAAATCGGATTGAATGCCATATCATCACTTTGTTCACAGTTAAAACTTTTAACTGTGAACGTTAAAACCATCAAGTTCTTTCTCTGACCATTGCGGAAAAAGTGGAAAGCTCATTTCAGGCATTAATGGGCTAATTTTATTTTTCAGATGGGCGATATAGGAAACACATTACTTCCCATTTTGGTGCCTACTGCTGGTCAACACAAGAGAAGAATTCCTTTCAAACACATTAATATTTTGCAGCATTTTTTTCCACTGCAAATTTTCTCTTCATATATGTACCTACATAGGTAAGGGGCTAATTTTATTTTTCAGATGGGCGATATAAGAAACACATTACTTCCCATTTTGGTGCCTACTGCTGGTCAACACAAGAGAAGAATCCTTTTGAAACATTAATATTTTGCAGCATGGGCTAATTTTATTTTTCAGATGGGCGATATAAGAAACACATTACTTCCCATTTTGGTGCCTACTGCTGGTCAACACAAGAGAAGAATTCCTCTCAAACGCATTAATATTTTGCAGCATTTTTTCCACTGCAAATTTTCTCTTCATATATGTACCTACATAGGTAAGTACTTATTTATTTCTCCATACCTCTTTTTCTCCACTATCTATAACGAAAGATCGGCCTTATCTAAGTTTTTCTATGGCAACTTTCTGTTGGGGAAAGAAAATATATTAGTGTTGTTTAAAGTTTAACTTGTTCCCTTTATTAGATTTTTTCTCCTCCCTAAGTATCACATGTTGTGTGAACACTTCCTCTCTATGCATTGGGGAGCTTTGTGGAGGAAAACTCTTCTGGGAATATCACTTGACTTCCTCTATTGAGTTGATTGAAGTGAGGATGAATTATCAAGAGGGGCCGCATAGTTACAGTGAAAGCTCTACCATTATACCAGTACCTATCAATCAAGGCCTGTTGTAATCTTTAACTCCTAAAATAAATAAACAAGGCCTTTTTTAGACCTTTTTAGGACAAAGCATATTTCGAGGCTCATTCAAGCAGGATAAACAAGGATTATTTCAATTCTTTTTCTACCGAGGTGATTCAAGTTTATTAGCCTGAATGCCTGATGAAAGTTGGCTTCAATCGGAATCTTCGGATAAAGTTGATATGCTGGATAAGAAAATTTAGGACAATCAGATTTTAGCTAAATTTCCTCAAGGACCTAGTGGTTAGCACGGGGGTTTTTGAATCTGGAGGTCGGAGGTTCGCGTCCACGTCAGGTCATAAAATTTAGCGTCGTGCATTAAAGCGGGAAAGGACATTTGTGACAAGCATTTATGCCTGACATAATTAAAATTCCTTTGGGATGAGCTATTTATTTTGATCATTTCTCTTTCGTCTAAATCTCTCCTCCTCCTCCTCCTCCTCCTCTTCCTCCTCCTCCTCCCTATTTCTGTCTTATTTTCATCAACCGCAAGCAATTATATGAGAAATGTCTACTGTCTACGCCATCCCCCCCACTATCTTACTATCGTTTGAAGGGAAAGATTGATGGAAAAAGAGCTCCTGGTAGAAGAAGAATTTCCTGGCTTTCGGATAGCAACAGATGAAGTTATATTAATACTCCTGGGTTTATATTAATTTGAATAGGTTGAAGGCTTTTATGTACAGGAAAGAGGAATAGGGAGCCAACCAACAGCTTCGTTCAAAATTGTGTGCTTGTGTTAGAGCAACTTTTTCTCAGGCTCCACTGCTGAGTGTAAAATACTCCCATAAATATCTTAATAGCAAGGAGGTACCTAATTTCTTTTCAAATAGTTTCAGAAGTTTCTTTAATTTCCCCCTCGCATTAATTTATTGCGGCCTCTTCTTTTTCAATAAAAATTTTACCGAGGCCTTTTTTTTCCGCTGCCTTGTTGTCGAGAATGTGTAGAATGCCAATGCATCTATTTCTTATTGACTTGAACGAACAATAATTGAGCGAGTCAAGTGAGTTTTGTGTTTTAACGCGACAATTTTTCCTTTGATTAGTCTGTTTCATCGTAACTCTTGAACGATTTATAAACAACTTAGACGACTCTCCCTCCCCTTCTCCTCTTTCCTTCCTTTACCCCTTTCTCGCTCTTTCCCTCCCCTCCCCCCTCCCCCCCTCTCTCTCTTTCTCTCTAGAGTTCTAGAGCCACTAGTCAAACGACTTTTACCACTCTCTTCCTGTCCCCCTCCTTTCCCCTTTCCCGCTCTCTTCTTTCCCCTTTCTCCTCTCTTTATCTCTCTCCCTTTCCCACTTTCTCTCTCTCCCTCTTCTTCCCTTCTCTCTCTCCCACTTTCTCCTTCTCTCTCTCCCTCCCCTTTCCCTCTCCTTCCCTTTTCTCTCTCTCTCTCTCGTCTTACCTGTGCTGTTGTTGGAACTTCCACAGTCGGGTGTAGACGTCGAATGTTCGGGAAAAGTACGACTCCCTCTCTCTCTCTCTCTCTCTCCTTCTCCCCCTTTATCTAGTGCAGTCGGAAAAAATCTGAAAATATTAAATTGTAATTTTCAACTATGAAAAATAGATTTTCCTATTTGCCTCGTATCAGGCTAATCCCGAGAATACTGGGACACGATAACTCATTTGAAAGTCTAATCAGAGCAGAGGGTCCCAGGTTCGAATTCCACCTATTGACCGAATGGTAATCGGGTCGAAAATTGAACTGTTGTACAAGGATTGTCTGCCAGTCTTGCTAGCTTGGGAGGTAGCTGGCCTGCCTTGTAAACGCTATTAGATCGTGAGTTTGAAACTTTATCCTTAACCGATAAGGTTCGCTCTCGGAACGGCTGGCTTTCTTCTATCCTGTCCTCCTTCCCTCTTCGATTTGGGGACGATAACACCCCCGTTGTTAACTCCATTACTTAAGCCTCTTTTAAAAATATGCTTCGAACTGAGGAGCAGTTCTTTCCCCCTCATTGAAACACTCATCTTTAACAAAAACTAACCAAATCTTAAATTCTTTGTGTTAAAGCAGATTTCTCAACTCACAATCACAGCATTACTAAGGGCCTCCTTTGCAATCAATTTCCGTATTTTAATCATCGTTGTACACTGGTAATGCCGCCACTGGTTACTATTCGATTAAAGTAGCTACTGAGCTACTCAATTTTCCTTCGACAATTCAGTGCCGAAAAAACTTTGACTCTGTCGGGGATCGAACCATTGACTTCCGGCGCGCAAGCACTAATAATTGTAAATTGTAAATAAATGTTGATTTTATTGTGATTTATTTTCTCCTCAGGTGTTTCCCAGTAACGAGGAAAATCTACGCAAGCACTTCGAGAAGGTCCACTTCGATTTGGAGTTTGACGAGGCGCACTTTTACGACGTTGTGCTCAAGTGTGTGTACAGGTGTGAGTTTTGCGATTCTTGCTTCAACGTCCCGCATGAGTTGAATCGTCACCGCTTCGCCAATCATCCGGAACCGGACTCCCCAACTGCGTTTTCTTGTATGGTAGGACCCTGTTGTTTTTTTTTTTTTTTTTTTTTTTTTTTTTTTTTTTTTTTTTTTTATCTCACATAAATATATTTTCTCTCTCTTTCTCTCTCTCTCTCTCTCTCTCTCTCTCTCTCTCTCTCTCTCTCTCTCTCTCTCTTTCTCTCTCTCTCTCTCTCTGTCTCTCTCTTGCTCTCTCTCTCTTGAAAAATCGGAAAAAAATCCTCACATCCGTTCTCAAAATGACTACCTACACTATATCGGCTCTTAAAATTCAAGGCCCTCATTTGTTACAACATCTCTATAGGTATCTACTGTCCTCCTTCTCTCTCTCTCTCTCTCTCTCTCTCTCTCTTTCTTTCTCTCTCTCTCTTTCTCTCTGTCTCTCTCTCTATCTCTCTCGCTCTCTCTCTCTTGAAAAATCGAAAGAAAAAAAAATCCTCACATCCGTTCTCAAAATGACTACCTACACTATATCGGTTCTTAAAATTCAAGGCCCTCATTTGTTACAACATCTCTATAGGTATCTACTTACTAACATACTAACCTACCTGCTGTGAGCATTTTCTTTTTATAGCTCTTGTTTGAAGGCATGTATTATCCATATGTAATAGATTCTACATATAATATTGTTTGCCATTAGGTGGCAATAAAACACATACCTTACATCGGTAATGTTATATCTCCCTTGTATACAGGGTGTGCTATATTACCGCCCATCAGTACATTCTATAAGGAGTTATTTCTACAGGGTCGTCAAACCTCTATCAAACAAGTGGATGTCACATATTTTGTGATGAGCTGATTAAATAGATCTGAAAATATGTCACATCCACTAATTCACTAGTTTTTGTAACGTATTTTGTGAATTCAAGAGATTTGCAAATATGTCACATCCACTAATTCACTAGTTTTGTAACGTATTTTGTGATATCGCAAGATTTGTAAATATGTCACATCCACCAATTCACTAGTTTTTGTAACGTATTTTGTGAAGTCGCGAGATCTGCAAATATGTCACATCCACTAATGCACTAGTTTTTGTAACGTATTTTGTGATATCGCAAGATTTGTAAATATGTCGAACATTATCCCATCAGGATAAAATCCGCCCCGGGCGGAAATCGAACCCGCGGCCTAGCGCTTACAAGGCAGACGCACTACCAACCATAGGCGGTTCTTGCCTAAATTTTTGGGGGGGCTTGATTTTGAAGGTACCTTCAAAATTTTGATTTAGCTTTATATAAAAAATCTGGTGTGAACATCACACGACTTTCCTTATCCTATTGAATGATGCTTATTTGAGTATTATTTTATCCTAACTTTTACCATATCTCTAACCGTCGAAAAAAACGGTCGAAATCCGTCCAAAAGTGGTCAAAATACCGCCAAGCGCAGCACCTATCTTAACTAAACGCTCTCTCTCTCTCTCTCTCTCTCTCTCTCTCTCTCTCTCTCTCTCTCTCTCTCTCTCTCTCTCTCTCTCCTTCTCCCCCTTTATCTAGTGCAGTCGGAAAAAATCTGAAAATATTAAATTGTAATTTTCAACTATGGAAAATAGATTTTCCTATTTGCCTCGTATCAGGCTAATCCGGAGAATACTGGGACACGATAATTCATTTGAAAGTCTAATCAGACCAGAGGGTCCCAGGCTCGAATTCCACCTATTGACCGAATGGTAATCGGGTCGAAAATTGAACTGTTGTATAAGGATTGTCTGCCAGCCTTGCTAGCTTGGGAGGTAGCTGACCTGCCTTGTAAGCGCTAGATCGTGGGTTCGAAACTTTATCCTTAACCGATAAGGCTCGGAACGGCTGGCTTTTTTCTATCCTGTCGTTCTCAAAATGACTACCTACACTATATCGGTTCTTAAAATTCAAGGCCCTCATTTGTTACAACATCTCTATAGGTATCTACTTACTAACCTACCTGCTGTGAGCATTTTCTTTTTATAGCTCTTGTTTGAAGGCATGTATTATCCATATGTAATAGATTCTACATATAATATTGTTTGCCATTAGGTGGCAATAAAACACATACCTTACATCGGTAATGTTATATCTCCCTTGTATACAGGGTGTGCTATAATACTGCCCATCAGTACATTCTGTAAGCAGTTATTTCTACAGGGTCGTCCAACCTCTATCAAACAAGTGGATGCCACATATTTTGTGATGAGCTGATTAAATAAATCTGAAAATATGTCACATCCACTAAGTCAATAGTTTAACCTTCACGGGAGTGCAAGCAATAAGTTGACAAAGTTTTATAGCAATCGGATGAGCGGTTTGGCCAAGCATGAAGTTCGAACAAACACACACACACACACACACAAACGCACAAATTCAAATATTCATTTTTATATATTAGATTGGTGGATGTGACATTATTTCAAGAGATCCTAGTGTTATCTTCTCCCTAGTTTATTATACTCGTACTACAGGGGGTTCCACTAGTTCTGAAACATTTGGAATCCTTGCTCAGCAAAAACTTGTTTGAACCAATACCAATAACTCCCACTGAGTAATTTTTCTCACAAAGTTAACTGTTTCACCCTGTAGGTACAATATTTGTATTCTAAATCTAAATGGTAGGTAGCTACTAGCTACATACTTTGATAATAAATGCAATTCTCTCCATATTTTGATGTTACGTCCTACACCTCTTGTACGAGCCGTTTACAATATTTTTCTATACCTACATCCTGAAACTCTGATATAAGATTAGGTAAGCAGTATGTACATTGTACATGCACTTTGATCATCATGTTCAACTAGGGGTAATTATGAACAGGAACTTAGCTTGGAACAGCTGATCTGAGAGAAAACCTTATTTCAGTGTATTGGTTCAACGTACGTAATCTTTAAATTGGAAAGCCTTAAATGAACACATTGAAAAGCTCTTGGTTCTAACATATGCCGTGGATTTGAAAAGTCTTACCTCAAAACATTGAAAAGCTGTTTGAAAATGTTTTAGCACGTTTAAATTGGAAAAGTCTTACCTCAACGCATTGAAAAGCTCTTTGTCCACCTGTGGTCCTGTGTTCTTTTCACAGGGGCTCTGGAAAATGGTTGATTTCTCACCCTACCGATCGTTTGGGCTTCAAATCGTTTCACAGTGTGTGTTCCCAAAGACCTGGTTATGAAACGCTTGAGATGACTCAAATGTTGCCGTCTACAGTAATAAAAAAATTAACCATAAATTGAAAAGATAGTAGTAAATAGGTTCACACCATTAATTTATTTCTGTGACAAAGAATACCTTTTCATACTGATGGATAACTAGATAATTAATATTATATTATTTATTATCTCTAAATTGAGGAAATAGTATAATCAGATACAATTTGATTTACACATTGCTCAATACTCGAGTATAGCTATATCTTTATAATCTTATTCTTGCTATTCATTATCGTCAAGTGTAATTATGAAAAATGAACCTAGGTTTGGGGTCAGGAAAGAGGTGGGGAAAGAAGACAGAGAAAATTTTTTTAAAGGAAGACAGTATAGGATGGAAAGGAGGAAGAAGTGGAAGTGGAGGAGAAGAAGGAGGAGGGGAAAAAGAAGGAGGAGAAGGAAGCTCTTTGAAAATGTTTCAGCATGTTTAAATTTGAAAAGTCTTACCTCAACGCATTGAAAAGCTGTTTGGATTTCTCGAGCAGCTTACAGAATTCGATGACAATTGCTCTCTCATGATCATCCATGCCCATGCCTGCACTGTGATCCTATCAGCACCATTCTCTTTGGACGAACAAACATCTCACATTGCCTCCTCCATTTTATGACGCGATTGGCCACGCGACGCCAAAGACATACTGATGGATAACTAGATAATTAATATTATATTATTTATTATCTCTAAATTGAGGAAATAGTATAATCAGATACAATTTGATTTATACATTGCTCAATACTCGAGTATAGCTATATCTTTATAATCTTCAGGAAAATCTATTTTTAAACTTGCCTTTCTTCACTCTGCTATTACTCTATGGAAAAATAGGTTCATTGATAAAGATTTTTAACACTAAAAAACTGTATAAGTAGTATTGGAAAAATACAATACTAATGCTAATACTTATTCATGAACACGATTTTTAAATAAAAATTGATAACGAAATACTATTGGAAAAATACTATTATAATGGGTTTATCACAAAGTAGCTTTTATTATTAGAGAAATAAAAAGAGAACTTGATTTATTTAAAAAAGAAAAGTGTTTTATTTTTTATGTTTCGAGTACGATAAAGTTTATCTCGCCGTCATTTCGAAATGCACAAGGCACAAGTTTTTTACTTTTTATTGATTAATATTATGAAGGTTTTCTTTGGTTAGAAAAAACCCCTACGTTTTGTCCTTTTTTTCCAGTTGTTCCTTCGTAATGTTCTACTCACTACCGCTTTTCCCTCTCTGAAATAATGAGAAATCTGAAGCCGCCTGCCGCGTTTAGTTTCGCCCTCTGCTGTTAGGACAATTTTAGTAGGGCACATTTTCCGCCAGAGGGCTGCACTCGTTTGATGGCGTAGAATTTTCTCATTTTCTTTTCACCTTGTGAGTTTTACTCAAGAGATCGCCTCACTCGATTGTACTGCAATGTACAAAACTTTTTCAATTATATCGAGTTGTATACCGTATAGGTTTAAACAGTATAAGTATAGGTAGGTTTGCAATTGTTCAATATCTTATATTATAAAAACAAGATCCATTCACAGTTCACAGTTCATAGTTCCACACTGATCGCTCTATCTCGAGAACCACAACACCTAGAAAGCTGAAATTTGGTAGGAATATTCCTTTTATGGTCTAGGTGTGCAATTATTGTATAAAATACTATGTAAAAATACCTTTTCCATCATTGTACTGCAGCGAAACTTGACCCTTTGATGGTCTAGACCAGGGATCGTGTGAGGGAGGATTCATTAACCCTTTAATAACTATGGTAGAAAATATGTCACTCGTTTTGCAGGGAAAACAATAGGAAATAATAAAAGAACAAAAGAAACTTTATTGATAGGTAGCAAAAAATTTCGTCAACTACTTTAAGTCAAGTTCTTTGTTGTCAAGTTCTTTTTTTAGTCTTGATTTGTCTTCGTGCAAACAATAACTTGCTTCAGAAAGAGTCAGGTCCGTTATAACTTGCTTCAGAAAGAGAATTTCAAGATTTTCAGGATATTCAGCATTGAGGTCCGTTATACTAGTTCTGAAACATTTGGAATCCTTGCTCAGCAAAAACTTGTTTGAACCAATACCAATAACTCCCACTGAGTAATTTTTCTCACAAATTTAACTGTTTCACCCTGTAGGTACAATATTTGTATTCTAAATCTAAATGGTAGGTAGCTACATACTTTGATAATAAATACAATTCTCTCCATATTTTGATGTTACGTCCTACACCTCTTGTACGAATTACAATGACCAAGGTCCTAGGTTGAATAAGTCACATACCTACAAGGCTTTCCGGGGACATCCTTCATCGGGAAAGCATGTTTTTTTTCCAATATCCAATAGATTTAGATTTAGATTTAATATGGTACATTTATTTTAACAAAAATTAAAATTTACAATAAAGCATCTCCTAAGCTAAGCCCTAACTTTTTTGGTCTTCGTCCAAACAATAACTTGCTTCAGAAAGAGAATTGAGATTTTTTGTCAGTGGTTCAGTGTGGTGCTTGGAAAATACAGCATTCTGTAAGGTTTGGTTTTTCCCATGGAGGTATAAAGAGGTTTCCAAGCGGGTTGTATGTTGATGTCGGGTGGTTTGCTCGTAGATGGCTGGGAAGGATTCCCGAAAATAATTTTTCGTACAAAACGATTCATAGTTATTTCGAATAGGTGAATGAATTTGAAATTTCCAGTGAATTTGTTTGTGGAAGGTTAAAAATCAGAGTAGGAATATTGACTTTTTTGTGCAGAAGATTTACCTATATGGCCAAAAATAGCTATTTTATTGTGAGGTACCTATGTATTTACAAAATTTATTTGGCTATTTATTCAAGCCAGTTTTCCATAGCATCACTAATGTTACACTTGTTATGTGTACATATATAGTACTCCATAGATATAGGCATTTTATACATTTTATAGATATAGACTTTACGTGATTCCCAGCAACGTAAGTTTAGACCCAGGTACTAGAACATCACAACTCTTGCTCGATTTATACCCGGACAATTTCTCACCCAACACCATCAAAGGAACTTTGCACTTCGCAAAAATGACAAGTCCTAGTTTTAGTTCAAACATTTTTCAATTGTTTATTTATTTTTTTTTTATTATTATTATTTTTTTGTGTATGTTTGGTCTTAATTCATAAATTGTCTAGAGAAAAAGAAACAATCCAGAGTCTATTTCTACTGTACTAACCTTTCATTCCAATCTCTAGAAATCTTCGCTCAAACAACACTGCATTTCGATCCACGAACAGTCCAAGTATAAATGTCTGATTTGCCTGAAAGAATTCAACCGAATTTCCTCACTCAACACTCACAAGAGTATTCATGATGTAGAAAAGAAGTTCAAGTGTGGCCACTGTGGAAAGGCATTCCACCAGAAAGGTAGGTACCGTGGAAGAAGTTCGTTTTTCAAGATTGAGGTAAATAGAAAAATGGCATCTCCTCTAATTTAATTCAAATTATAACCGATCTACTAATGTACGAGTCGGTTTGAATATCTTGTTTAGCCTGCCAGAATAAGACTGATGAGTCTCTTTACTTCCACAGTCTAATGAGAAATGTAGGTTTTGTCCACTATTTTTATTGATAGTTGACAGTAAGTATACATAAATAGTGAAACAAAAAACAGCTTTAAGACCGGTTTTAGCGTTACCTATGTTAAGCTACGCCGAGCAAGGCCAATAAATGGATGGGTGACTTGAACATTAAATGAGAAGTAGTTTACAAGGGACAAGATGAATATTCTGGATAATATGTACCTATAGAGGAGTATTTTAAGTTATATTTTTGGGATTTAATTTGCCTACTTTCCTACTAATCGTGTCCTTCATGATACCCTCTTTAAACTATTCTTGTACTTAGACTACATCGTCCAAGTCGACAGTATAAATAAGATATCCAATTATTTCTAGGTTTAATCTTTTAATTCAATTTAGAGATTTCCTCACACATTACTTCTCCATGGAAATTCTCACACTATACACGTCTGATGACTCTCATATCAGCAGATACCTAATTATGATAACATAGGCTACAAATGTGTCACTCAGCGAAAATCATGATATGTACAAAAACAGATCAAGAGAAGAAAGTTCGAATGTTCAACTGTCAGAAGTGTACAAAGAGTTTTCGTCATGTAAGTTATTGACAACCTTTGTTTATTCTCTGACAGCTCATGAATGTCATGATTTAGAGCTTTGTAGATATGTTGTGTTTGTGTACCAGTGTTGTTCTGGGAGGGAAAGGATTGAGGGAGACTGAGGAGAAGGAGGAGGAGAGATGCGAATGCCTGATTGAGAATGGGTGGTGGGGGTTGGTATTCTGTGTGTTGTTTATGATTGTTAATCTGGTCTCCTCTCCCCTCTACCGTCTATATTAGAGAGGAAGGTGATAAGTGTCTGTTTCTATAACTATAACTTGGTTTGCTCTCGCATTTTTTACTGAGCGGAGTGCTTGCTTTCTGCGTCCGTGAGATAGGCATTAGTTACTTAGCGGAGTGAAGCTTTACTGGTATGCTTCATAAGTACCCACAGATGAATCATGGTCGTATGCCCAACACGCTTATCCGACTGCACAGAAAGAAACTCACTCCATTGTATGTATCATTTTCATTATTAACTACTTTTCATTGACTCCGAATGAATGACATAGGTATTCATCATTAACTCCTCCGTTAACATTTGGCGAGCGAAGATTTTCCTCAATTGATTTTTCCAGATACTCCAGAGGCACTTGAGTGAAAAGCCCATTAACTATGACTTTGTCCTAATGAAGAGTGAAGTATTTTGTTAATTTTGACGTCAAAGCGGTGTGTCAAAAATATAACGTGATCAATAACATTTAACGAATCACCTATAAGTACATATTATACTTGGGATATATTCCGCTGAAACTTGAGGGTTTGACATGGTAGGCATCACAAAAGGTGTACTTGAACTTGTCAAAGTCAGGCCATTGAGTGTCTATTAAATGTTTGCTGTTTACAAACAATATGTATCCACATAATCAAAGTACGAGATACAAATGACGATGACGTGAAGCTCGGCATTTCGGCTTTATAGGTTCTAAGGTTTTCAATAGTTTTGTTCCCCCAAAGTGGCTTTTAAAAAAGCTCACTATGTACCTAGGTATAACGAGACATGACATTCTGGGCTCAATCTTTTGGAAAGTCAGTTGAAAAAAAAAATATAATTGTTTCGTGAGGAAATCTCAGGCAAATAAATACAGTTACAGGTATCATAATAGAGCTACTAGTACCTATTTAAAAAGAAAAAAAAAAAATGCTCTAATAAATTAAATTACGTATATTATCCTGTCGGGTATACTAACCAATTATTTTCCATCTAAAAATAATGGTCTAATAGAGCGAATTGATAAAGATGTCCAGAAAGCATTTGACATGTTGACAAAAGAAAACTGAGGAGAGAAGAGAGAATGAAAATTCATGAAGCAAAGAACAAAATAGGTATTGAATCATGGCAACATTATTTTCTTACATTGTCAGTATGTAACAATTGAATGTGATTTATACAGGGTGGCCCACAGTTGGCACATTGAACTAATATAAGTGGGGACACCAGGGTTGAGATTGTGGACCTCGAACCAATCATAGCGGTGGACATTGTTCGGTTTGAAATCCTTTTCTGGTTTTCTCCAAAGATTTTTGCCAAACTGTTTTTCTAAGAGAAGAAATCGGACTTGAACTACCAACGACCACTTTTGGCTTCTCCGCTTTTTGGTCAAAGTGTTTTCACAAGACTGTAATGCATGTCACTAAAGGTAGGAACACAATAGTGAAACAAAAAACAGCTTGGTTTGAGACTTTTGAGAGTAAAAACATTTGATATTCTAATAATTGAATAACTATGTTCTCATTGCAGGTAATCTCAAGCATCACATATTCACCCATGTTAGTATTCGTCCATATGAGTGCAAGCGTTGCCACAAGTCCTTCCATCAACCATCTAACTTAAGAACACATTTGGTGAGTACATCAAATTTGTATAGTTAGTCGTACAAAAAGAGAAGGACTAGTAAAATGGAGTGATTTTCTTAGAGGCTTGATAGAGGGAACTGTAACACCGGAGACTGGAGGTCCCAAAATCGAAGAAAGAAGGAGGACAGGATAGGAGAAAGCCAGCCATTTCTAGAATAAACCTCATCTGATTAGTTCACCCGGGGCGGAAATCCGCAAATGAGTGCTTACAAGGCTGGCTTCCAAGCTAACTAGGCTGTCTTAGGTGGCAATTACGAAATAACTTCTTGCAAATTTTGACCCGATAGGCTTGAAAAACATCGAGGATAACCTGTTTGGTGTCATCTGGCAACCCAAACTTCGGGTGGCTCATCAATAAATTGTTATTGATTGTTTCTCTCTTCACGATTCTTCCCAGTGTATCTACGAAGTGATGGATCCATTGCCCCTGACGGTCATTTTGCATGAAGGTGAAGGCCTGGTCGATGTCAACTTGCAACTGGATCTCAACTTTCCTGAAAGACCATTTAACTATCTGTCCAATTGGCCGGGTCCTGCTTATGAAGGAAATGTGACTTCAAATGTACCAGCAAATAAGGTATGGCTTTGTAAGTAGCAATAGTAAGTATATACTTATATTATTGTTATATGCTTTTATGTCTGTTTTAAATTGAAACCTCCAAGTTAAGCCTGCCCTGAAAATCTGGGGGTTGTTTTTCTGGTATGACGAAAACGTCATACCGTATGACATTTTCTTTCTGTTAATCCTCTGACTTGAAATGTTTCAATTGGCCGGGTCCTGCTTATGAAGGAAATGTGACTTCAAATGTACCAGCAAATAAGGTATGGCTTTGTAAGTAGCAATAGTAAGTATGTTAATCCTCTGACTTGAAATGTTTTCATTGTTTATTGAGGTTGCGGGAGTAGAGGGACTTTACAGTATCATTTTCGCTGCCTAAATAACATGTATTGTATTTTATTCTACAGGAGTACGAGTCTTTGCTGTCTAACAAGACCGCATCTACTGGCATCACATCCTTCCCCCCAACTGCACCTGTTGAGTACGATGCAATCTCCTATTGCTTCAACTGCAACTTGGGCTTCACTCATAAGCTGGATGCCAGTCATTTGGAATATGACAGGAAAGGTCAATGCCCCATGTGTGGTCAGACTTTGCATAGACGAGGTAAGTAAGAGAATTTGCTATGAGACACCAGAGGCCAATTTGTGAAAGATATGGTGTAGTTCTGTAGTTGCAAATTAGAAGTGAATGTATGGGGAAGATATAGGGAAAAAATACCTACCGCTAACGATTGTAATGTTAATCATCCCTTTCAAAAGTTGGCTACTAACTGGGTCAGTTTCAAAGGTGGTTAGTACGTTCGGTAATATGTACCATTGTACCACTTATGAGGAAAATTTACTACTCTGTGAAATTGTGATTTTCACCCGAATTTCAGGTCACTTGATCTTGGTAGGTACTAGATAATGTTCACTTTGCGATTTTATGAATATTTTTACATCTTCCAGTGATTCCCAAATTTGACGGGGTTTCCTTTCCGGTGAGAACATTTCTGGATGAGAAATATCCCAAATTGCACACGTTTGGCAATTTTTGCAAAGAGAATGGGCACTGAAATTTGAAAGTTCGTAGGACAAGGTCCAAAGCTTCGAGGACTTGTTTGACAAATGATAACAATTTCGGTTTTGTCTATCGGCGATTGTTCGAGTGTAGAATTTTCTGAAACAATAAAGCCTTTTTTCCATTGTTCTTTGTTAAATTCTGTTTGTAATTTTTGCTTTTCTTTTGACTGTGCTTGCAGTGGTCTTGCGCATATTTCTCCAAATTTCAACACCATCTTTCAAAGAGAGGAAGCCAGAGAGGGGTTAAGAAACCGTAAGTTATTTTTGTTGTTTATTTTCTATGTATTTTGACAATTTTTGAGTTTTGACTGTTAATACCTACGTCATCTATTCGTGGAAATTCCAGCACTATAAAATTTAGTCTAATCTGACGATACTTTTTTCACCAAATTTCAACACCATCTTTCAAAGAGAGGAAGCCAGAGAGGGGTTAAGAAACCGTAAGTTATTTTTGTTGTTTATTTTCTATGTATTTTTACAATTTTTGAGTTTTGACTGTTTATACCTACGTCATCTATTCGTGGAAATTCCAGCACTATAAAATTTCGTCTAATCTGACGATACTTTTTTCACCGGGTTCAATTTAAACACATACGATTTGAATGCGGAACACAAAACACATTTTTTCCCTTGGATCCCACCACCGTCCGTTTGAATTCAAACACTCGTAATTACCCCCTGATCCCTTATCATTTGTAGAACATTTTGAATGAAAGCGATAATTCAACGTAGTAATATTGCATATTCAGAATTAATTATTATTCTGCCATGTTATGAGATAAATTTGTAATGAACTGCGAGGGCTCTGATATAAGGGTAGCTGTACCGACTGGAGGACACACAATTCAAGATTTTTTTTCAATGAGGTGAAGTGATCTTGTGCGTACCCTTCTTATAACAGAGTTCACAAATCCATAGATTTACATACCTCTATCTATCTATCATCTTAATCCAAGGATTGGTTTGCAACTCTTCTCCATGAATTCTCCCACGATAAATCCATAGAGGGGGTGCATAAGCTTGGAATTAAGTTCATAATCGCAATAATAGAATTAATAGATGTTGTATGTGTACTTACCCTGGAATAAAACATTCAAATATTCACTTGATGTTTATGTCCATCCCCACACTCCCCGGATTGTGTCTCTATATTTATTTATTTGTGTAAATCTCATGTTTTAACTATTTCTTCGATTTTCAATTTTTATACAGTAGACCTCAGGTAATTGGTAAACTCAAAAATGGTGTAATACAGAATAATTCTTTGGTTTCTCTGGCTAATTCGTATCATAAAAATACTTCGATATACAGTAGACCTCAGGTAATTGGTAAACTCAAAAATGGTGTAATACAGAATAATTCTTTGGTTTCTCTGGCTAATTCGTATCATAAAAGGAAAATACTTCGATACGAACGCCTAGATTACCTAGGCGTTCTCTTGGTGAATTTATTATTTATCTCCTTGGAATTCAAGATTTAAGAATTTGGTTGACCAGATCATGGCTGATCCATGAATTTCTGGCTGATAATCCGGACCAAAAAAACAAGCAGGGTCCGTCCCTCCGGGAATTTTTTAGCCCGTAGTGATTAGAGAAAATCAGTACCTATGTACCTACCTAATTTGTTTAATATTCAGTTTATTATTAATGATTAGGTTAGTATAAAAACATCTAAGGGTAATGTTACACCAAGCGCGCATCGTTTGCAAACGTTTGCAATCATTTTTCCACAAACACTGGCTTGCAAACAGCGTTCGTGTGTGCGCGGAGTTGATCCGGCTGCTGTCGGTTCTTTAGGTAATGTTACACCAAGCGCGCATCGTTTGCAAACGTTTGCAAATGCGCGCTTGGTGTAACATTACCCTAATACGTAAAACAATTTTTTACAAAACGCTCTCATCGGCATAGCACAGGAGAGAGGAAAATAAAGAAATAAATTCATTATTAAAATGACATTTAAAATCTACAGTGAAAGAAAAGTGATAAAATTAAAAATTAGGTATAAGATAAGAAAAATGAAAAGAAGTAATAATAAGAGAGGAGACCTAAATTACTTCAGAGCTTTTCCGGGCTTTTCTTCAAAGGTCATAAATTTCTTGGGGACTTTTCTTCCATTCTCCTTTTGATTTCCGCGATCCTATTGTACCTAACCTTTCTACCTATACATAGTAGGTAACTATGTAGGTATTTATATTCTAAAGTTTCAAAATCAATTAAGTAGTTCTAAATGTACTGGGGACTTTTCTTCCATTCTCCTTTTGATTTCCGCGATCCTATTGTACCTAACCTTTCTACCTATACATAGTAGGTAACTATGTAGGCATTTACATTCTAAAGTTTCAAAATCAATTAAGTAGTTCTAAATGTACACATTTTTACGGAATGAAAAAATAAGGGGCTCAACAGATATGAAATTTGAATGTCCATCTGAATTTATCATCTTAGTATCTGAATATCTAAATGTACATATTTTTACGGAATGAAAAAATAAGGGGCTCAACAGATATGCAAGATTCGTTCTTACTCAATAACGATTGGTTACTTTCACCTTCTCCTAAGTTACAAGAGTAAGGATCTCAGGATAGAGCCCTAATGTTGGCTATAAATGCCCGACTTATAAATCAGCGGTACATATTAGGTAGGTACTGTCCGTCACTCATTTGAAATTTGAATGTCCAGCTGAATCTATCATCTTAGTATCTGAATCTACATAGCTGGACTGATCAGGCTAGAGTTGCTTCATTCTCGGAGTTAAAAACAGAGTGAAATTAGAAACAACATCAGTGAATTGCAAGAAATTTCATATTCTTTTCCGGAGACTGTTCTCAATATGTACTACTATGTACAAATTGTACATCCCTTTGAAGTTGCTTCATTCTTGGAGTTAAAAACAGAGTGAAATTAGAAACAACATCAGTGAATTGCAAGAAATTTCATATTCTTTTCCGGAGACTACCTATGTACAAATTGTACATCCCTTTGAATATTAAGTGAATTGCAAGAAATTTCATATTCTTTTCCGGAGACTGTTCTCAATATGTACTACTATGTACAAATTGTACATCCCTTTGAATATTATTAGACTCTTGTTTGATTTACCCAGGACGACCCTAACTATCAGACAACACAGAGCAGCAAGAAATGTCTCATTTAATGCTGAATAAAAACAATGATTTTAATTTTAATCTGCATTATTAACGTTTCGTTTTAACTTTCCAAAATACAAAGTTTTCGGTTCCAACAACAATGAAAGCTAAAGTATTTCATAATAAACATTATTTCACTTTTTTCGAAAATAATAAAAGTTAGAGAGAATTGAGCTTATGCGCGCGGTTCCAACAACAATGAAAGCTAAAGTATTTCATAATAAACATTATTTCACTTTTTTCGAAAATAATAAAAGTTAGAGAGAATTGAGTTTATGCGCAAGGAAGGGGTGGGGGGAAGTTCTTTCTTCTTTTTTTGGAGGATTTTGGAATTCTAAAGCTTTTCTCTGGAGAAAATATTTCATCCAGAAATGAAATGGTAGAAAAGTTTAAACCTAACGACGAGCTTCCTGTGCAGAATCATACATAACGAGATCCTCTGCTTGTTATATGCTTGGAACTTGTTATACTTGGAATATAAAGGGACTTGTAATGGAACTAATACGAAGCTATACAACACTTGTATCTCTGTGCTCCTGCCACATTCTTTTGGTAAAAATATAAAAGCACCGGTTATAAAATCAGGGTGAAAAAATTGACCCATCAATGCACCAGCAAATTTTCAGCTGAAGAATAGAATTCAGTTGGAAATTTGCTGATGCAATGGTAGGTAGGTAATCCCTTGTGCTCCCAGTTGTTCACCTTTATCAACACCTATTTTAATGACACCAGTATCATGTGCCACATTAATATTTATCAATGACGTCACAGTGTCCATAACGTCAGAGATTTTTGTACTCTTTATTGTAAGCGGTCCTTGTAGAGTGAGTTTGAAGACTGACTCGTGAAATTGGTCCGTATGAATGGAGAAAAAAGCGTCTCACACAACCAAAATTAGCGTCCCCCGTTAACTGAACTTTTTACCGTTATTTGACGAAAACTCGTTTCTGCGTATGTTTAGGAACAAAATTCCTCAAATAACGTTAGAGAGTTCAGTTAACAAGGTGCAATAGATGAAATTTCAATCTTCAATCGACGGATAACTTCAATCCAAGATAATACATAGAAACGGGAGAAATCAGGAGAGAGAGAGAGAGAGAGAGAGAGAGATGCTCACATTATCTACTGCTGGAAAATCCAGAAGGAAAAATATTTGGGAAGAAAATGTAGGGGGAGAGAGAGAAAGAGAAAGAGGGACCGTCACATGTTTGATACAAACCATTGAGTATTTTGACGATAATAATTAATTTAAAAAAACTACTAGGTATTAATATTTAATACTAAAATATTTATTATTTTAATTTCAATTTGCTACCCCCTCCTAACCCGGACGTTTGTCAAGCACATTTTGGCGTATTGGACACTATAAGGCTCAAAGGTTTTTGACTGCCTTTGATCCAGAATCTGCAATAATTTTGAGACCAATAATACCTAAAGGTATCAATGAAAAATCCTTATTGAATACTTTATAGTCAGAATAAGAAGACAATGTGGTTGGCCGGGACAGTCCCGAATTTCAGGGGGTGTCCCGGCGTCCCGTTCAGTTTTTCATTTTGGGGCGTTTTGTCGAAGACAATGTGGGTATCACCAAGACCATTTAGCCTTTGAAAGATTATTCCTATGTTTAGGCCAGATAGTCACCGGATAAAAGATAACCAATATAGTATCCAAACATTTGCTGACCCAAAACAATATGTACTTTTTTCTACTATTCGGATAACGGAAGAAAAAACGCAGAAATATTTTCGATTCATCGCTACATTCAGTGACTATCAGTCAAGAATAGTCATTGAATGATAGTCACAGTCACCAAAGCAGCAAAAAATACCATAGTTAGAACTACAATATTCTCCATGATTCTCTGTTTTGGGTTAATCTCTTCAGTTTACTGTAGGAATCTGTGCCAGCAATGCTAGCAAACTCCATGGTCTGCTCCATGAAGCTCATGCTGGGCCTTCCTCTTCCTTCTCTTCTTCCATCAATGAATCGGACATTATTGATTCTGAGTGGGATTATTCCCTCGTTTTCTAGCCTTCTCCATCTAATTCAGATAGCAAATCCCCTTCTAACAGCTCTAGGTTACTTCTCAGCTCAGCTGCAGCCACATATTTATTTGTACCATGTTCTCATTTCTGGACAAATATTTCACAACTTGGCATCAGGAGCAATAATTCATTACGGTTTTTCATATTTATTTTTTCGAAAAAAAAGAACTTTTTTTTTGTGAAATATTTTTAATTTATAAAGTTCCAATAAAGTTTTGAAACTTGATGACGACTTGTTTCTTATTCAAGTTTTTTTTCTCTCCTCCTCCTCCTCTTCTTCTTCTTCCTTCTTCTTCTTCTTTCTTTTTCGTTATTTTTGCTTTAAAAGTTAAATTGAGCGAAAAAACAGGAAACGAACTTGCATCAATCAGAGAGAGAGAGAGAGAGAGAAAGAGAGAGCTCCAGAATAACAGTTTGCAAAAGAGCTAAAAAGAGAAGAATGAGAGTGATACTATTTTCTTGTGTGTGTATTCGGGCAAAATAATCTTCAACATCTGAAACGTCCATTTTGTTTTTATGTCTTCATTTATTATGTTCATCCATCTTTTTTCCTCATTATTCTCTTTGAATTAGGTACTATATTTAGTTCTATCCTTTTCAATGAGGTGAAGTGATCTTGTGCGTACCCTTCTTATAACAGAGTTCACAAATCCATAGATTTACATACCTCTATCTATCTATCTATCATCTTAATCCAAGGATTGGTTGGCAACTCTTCTCCATGCGAGCCATCCAACACGTGCTTTATGAGTAGATGTACTGCAAGATCATGCCATTACTTGGCAATTTGTAAGTTCAGTACTTGTCGCTAACCCGAGCCTGTTCGATTCTGTTGGACGTTCAGGAAAGCTGGTTGAACTTTATTTTACTTATTTATCCGTGGCTAAGGCCTTGTCGACCATATGCCTACTCCACTCTTTGCCTCTATTGCGCTCAGTCTTGAGCAAACCCCTGCCAGGATTCAGGATCAGGAGCTTGTTGAAACTCAGATAAAGCATCGAAGTCATGAACAACGTCATGATAAAACAATAACTCCCACTGAGTGGCAAAACCATTCCACCAAAAGAACGAAGAGCAATCCTAGACCGGTTCTTCACATCTGTTCAAGTGTCTTCAAGTCTCGAGCATTAGATGATAAGCACTTGCTTTACCACTTATGGCTCTGATAGGGCACTCCGCGCTATTATTCAAATTAATAGAAACAGAATATGGCTTGCTATTATTTTTGCAACGAATTACAAAAGTGTGTTATTTTCATTATGGAGAGAAGAAGTCTCGCTTTGCTTAGAGTTCATTACGAGTATACCAGGCAAAAGAGGACATTTACAGCGACCTGGTTAGCCACCAGGAATGGGTTGATATGTTTAAGAGGGGGGAGAGATGCGGAGGGATTGCGCGCAGCTCTGTCTACAGCCTCATTGCCCTGGATACCTGTATGAGAGGGGCACCAGAGGAAAGCCACCTGTTTGCCATAACAAGGGTTGATATTCGGCAAATGGTAAACAAAACTTCAAAACTTGGGCATTATTAAAGCAACCAAACTACATTCCTGTACCCCTAGTAAAGATATAAACGTAAAATGTCACCAAAATATTAATCATTTGATATTGTATGGATAAATCAAACGTGTTCTTCAGTGGATTGAGTTTGCCCATCTCACTAATGTTACCTAATCTTAACAGTAACACGGAGATAGCACAACAACTTAGTTCAAAAACTAGGATTTCTCATTGTAAAAAACTAGTCTCATTCCCTCGGTAGTCATATACTTTGGAGCTATTTTCGGTTTTTACACAACTGTCTGGTAATACTGATAATATCATGATTATCACATCTAGTGGAAAAATACGTTTACCAATGTCTTTGAAATCGCTAAGTTGTATGAGTTCCTCAGACGTCAAAGGAAAACCTGTCTCTCAGATGATGAAAACCTTCCATTCTAACCATTTGGTCAAAGATTTTAAAATTCCAAGTAGCAAGAAGCCAAAAACCTCTCTCTCTCTCTCTCTCTCTCTCTCTCTCTCTCTCTCTCTCTCTCTCTCTCTCTCTCTCTTTTCTATTTCATAAATAGTACGTAGAAAATTCAAACAAATTAGGTACCTATGTAAAATTAAAATTAAAAAAAAACTTAAGCCCGTCCATCGGGGAATACTTCTATACCTTAATGCGAAACATGGTTATATGTGTATCTATTTTTCATCTGTTACAGAGAAATGGGGCTGAGGTAGAAAATCACCCAGCCAGGAATTTCGTCAGGGTCCGCCATGTATGAGAACTCCTGTTCCTATCAGACAGCTTTGGACCTCAAACATCGTGTGACGGGTCCTGTGGGAGTGACTTCTATCAAGTCAGAGATGCCGGAATATATTCTTGGTGATGCTAGTCCCCCTATGGACTGGGCCACGGGATGTACATATAGGTAAGGCTTGATCCACCAGTCTCATTTGGTGGATCCATCAGACATTGATCGGGTAGATCAAATTGAAGGGGGTCCTTATGGTGGGATGATATTTATTTATGGTTCGTAGAATTTAACCCATCCTTTGGGCAGTATCATGTTGTTTTGATATGCTTGTCATAAAGTTTCAATTTGTCATCAAAGCCCCTACAAAGATATAGGTAAGTAGAAAAGGTGCAATAGATGAAATTTCAATCTTCAATCGACGGATAACTTCAATCCAAGATAATACATAGAAACGGGAGAAATCAGGAGAGAGAAAGAAGAGAGAGAAAGAAGAGAGAGAGAAGAGAGAGCGAGAGAGAGAGAGATGCTCACATTATCTACTGCTGGAAAATCCAGAAGGAAAAATATTTGGGAAGAAAATGTAGGGGGACCATGCGCTTTCACGTCAATCCAAGATAATACATAGAAACGGGAGAAATCAGGAGAGAGAAAGAAGAGAGAGAGAGAAGAGAGAGCGAGAGAGAGAGAGAGATATGCTCACATTATCTATTGCTGGAAAATCCAGAAGGAAAAATATTTGGGAAGAAAATGTAGGGGGACCATGCGCTTTCACATGAACCAATAGGAAAAGCTTATTGAAAGCGTTTGAATGACGAGCTTTCGTGATATTCCATTTTGAACCTTACAGCGTATCAACGGTATCATGTTTAGGGGTGCTTTTCCAATGAAACCCAAGGAATAGGAAAAGCTTATTGAAAGCGTTTGAATGACGAGCTTTCGTGATATTCCATTTTGAACCTTACAGCGTATCAACGGTATCATGTTCAGGGGTGCTTTTCCAATGAAACCCAAGATTTGATTTAATTACTAATACATTAGGAAAATCCTATTGGGTACATAAGAGTCTTTTTCCCCTTCCTGGATTTTTTTATGTGTGGTATCCTCTCCTTGTAACCTTCTTTTTCTAAAGGAAGATATTTCGGGAAATTTCCTCTTGGACTTTTTCTTTATTCTTCAATTCTAATTTGTGCTTTTCCGTAAATAGTCTTAGTTATCGTGGTCGTTGGTAGTTCAAGTCCGATTTCTTCTCTTAGAAAAACAGTTTGGCAAAAATCTTTGGAGAAAACCAGAAAAGGATTTCAAACCGAACAATGTCCACCGCTATGATTGGTTCGAGGTCCACAATCTCAACCCTGGTGTCCCCACTTATATTAGTTCAATGTGCCAACTGTGGGCCACCCTGTATAAATCACATTCAATTGTTACATACTGACAATGTAAGAAAATAATGTTGCCATGATTCAATACCTATTTTGTTCTTTGCTTCATGAATTTTCATTCTCTCTTCTCTCCTCAGTTTTCTTTTGTCAACATGTCAAATGCTTTCTGGACATCTTTATCAATTCGCTCTATTAGACCATTATTTTTAGATGGAAAATAATTGGTTAGTATACCCGACAGGATAATATACGTAATTTAATTTATTAGAGCATTTTTTTTTTTCTTTTTAAATAGGTACTAGTAGCTCTATTATGATACCTGTAACTGTATTTATTTGCCTGAGATTTCCTCACGAAACAATTATATTTTTTTTTTTCAACTGACTTCCCAGAATGTCATGTCTTGTTATACCTAGGTACATAGTGAGCTTTTTTAAAAGCCACTTTGGGGGAACAAAACTATTGAAAACCTTAGAACCTATAAAGCCGAAATGCCGAGCTTCACGTCATCGTCATTTGTATCTCGTACTTTGATTATGTGGATACATATTGTTTGTAAACAGCAAACATTTAATAGACACTCAATGGCCTGACTTTGACAAGTTCAAGTACACCTTTTGTGATGCCTACCATGTCAAACCCTCAAGTTTCAGCGGAATATATCCCAAGTATAATATGTACTTATAGGTGATTCGTTAAATGTTATTGATCACGTTATATTTTTGACACACCGCTTTGACGTCAAAATTAACAAAATACTTCACTCTTCATTAGGACAAAGTCATAGTTAATGGGCTTTTCACTCAAGTGCCTCTGGAGTATCTGGAAAAATCAATTGAGGAAAATCTTCGCTCGCCAAATGTTAACGGAGGAGTTAATGATGAATACCTATGTCATTCATTCGGAGTCAATGAAAAGTAGTTAATAATGAAAATGATACATACAATGGAGTGAGTTTCTTTCTGTGCAGTCGGATAAGCGTGTTGGGCATACGACCATTGATGAATACCTATGTCATTCATTCGGAGTCAATGAAAAGTAGTTAATAATGAAAATGATACATACAATGGAGTGAGTTTCTTTCTGTACAGTCGGATAAGCGTGTTGGGCTGTTGGGCATACGACCACGATTCATCTGTGGGTACTTATGAAGCATACCTGCATTACCTGCATACCAGTAAAGCTTCACTCCGCTAAGTAACTAATGCCTATCTCACGGACGCAGAAAGCAAGCACTCCTCTGAGTAAAAAATGCGAGAGCAAACCAAGTTATAGTTATAGAAACATCTACTTATCACCTTCCTCTCTAGTATCTCACGGACGCAGAAAGCAAGCACTCCGCTGAGTAAAAAATGCGAGAGCAAACCAAGTTATAGTTATAGAAACATATACTTATCACCTTCCTCTCTAATATAGACAGTAGAGGGGAGAGGAGACCAGATTAACAATCATAAACAACACACAGAATACCAACCCCCACTACCCATTCTCAATCAGGCATTCGCATCTCTCCTCCTCCTTCTCCTCAGTCTCCCTCAATCCTTTCCCTCCCAGAACAACACTGGTACACAAACACAACATATCTACAAAGCTCTAAATCATGACATTCATGAGCTGTCAGAGAATAAAGTCTTGCACCCCCACGCCCCCCTCACACACAAAGTATCAACTCTCTCGTAGTCTTTATGGTGGTTGGCCTCGAATATGTGACACCTGTGTATGCCTAGATTCGTATACGCTTAGTCTTTTACTTATTAGGGCAGAAAGTCATACACAAAAAGCCCAATCTGAGATTTAGGTTTAGGGACAAACAGCCCTAAAAGTTGGGTTAAGCTTATACGAATGAGTATGTCTAAGGTCAACATCACCAAGGACTTTTGGCTTTTTAGATGGATCATTTTTATCTGATTTGATAAGAGTTGCCACGTAGGAGTACTTTGGCCCAAGTTGGTACGCAATGTTTTCATATCCAATGGTTCTTGCCACAGTTTTCTCTTTGTTTTGAAATGCATTTTTAACATCCTGTAGGTTCATTCCATTGCCTGAAACATATAAAAATAAAAATAATTAATTGGTGCCTTATAAAAAAACAATCAGGCAAGGATATTGAATAAACTGTCAAACAAAAATAATTAATTTATATGATTAGGTAATTAAGAACAAATAAAATTATTGTTTTTTATCACTCCAATAATACCTATAAAACTTGCCTTTATTTACGAGTTGAAGATTATTACTTGAATCAGCATTGTTTTTGCTTTGATGCTCAAGTTTTTCACTTGGATCAGCACATTTTATTTCCTGTAAAATATTACCACTTGGACCAGGATTGTATTTGCTTTCATACTGAATTTTATTTACATCAGCATTGTACTCGTATTTGTTTTGCTGAAGTTCATGACTTGGATGAACAGCATGTTTACTGGACATTCATGAGCTGTCAGAGAATAAAGTCTTGCACCCCCACGCCCCCCTCACACACAAAGTATCAACTCTCTCGTAGTCTTTATGGTAGTTGGCCTCGAATATGTGACACTTGTGTATGCCTATAGATAACCTAGATTCGTATGCGCTTAGTCTTTTACTTATTAGGAAAGAAAGTCATACACAAAAAGCCCAATCTGAGGTTTAGGTTTAGGGACAAACAGCCCTAAAAGTTGGGTTAAGCATATACGAATAGGTATGTCTAAGGCAAAAAAAAAAAAAAAAAAAAAAAAAAAAAAAAAAAAAAAAAAAAAAAATGATAGAGGTAAGTAAATAAAACATGTATAACGCTAACGATAAAGAGGGGAGCGGTAAAATTCATACCACTGTCTCTATCTGGAAGAATTGAAAGGAAACTTTTGTATCATCAAAAATGTGAGAGTATTTTTGTCTTAACGTTGTTTTCCTCTGTTTTCTTTTTAATTCCTACCTACTTTCACCTACGCTATTACCCATGTAGGTAAGTATGTAAAGTCTATATCTATAAAATGCCTATATCTATATATTACTATGTATGTACACATAACAAGTGTAACTGTGTAACATTAGTGATGCTATGGAAAACTTATGCTGAAAAGCTTATGCTGAAAAAGCAATTTGTCCGAGAACAAAAATCAAAAACCATCAGTTGACAAAACTGCTTGCCAAAGAGGGTATCAATGGTGATGACTACCAAACAGCTTTGTTGGAAAATGTTCCCCAGGGAAACTACTCGAGCTCCAAGAGCTCTAACAGTATTACTACTTCTTCCCAATCGGATCAAGAATAAGCTGTTCTGTATTAGGTAGTTGACGAAATTTTTTGCTACCTATCAATAAAGTTTCTTTTGTTCTTTTATTATTTCCTATTGTTTTCTCTGCAAAACGAGTGACATATTTGCTAACATAGTTATTAAAGGGTTAATGAATCCTCCCTCACACGATCCCTGGTCTAGACCATCAAAGGGTCAAGTTTCGCTGCAGTACAATCGAGTGAGGCGATCTCTTGAGTAAAACTCACAAGGTGAAAAGAAAATGAGAAAATTCTACGCCATCAAACGAGTGCAGCCCTCTGGCGGAAAATGTGCCCTACTAAAATTGTCCTAACAGCAGAGGGCGAAACTAAACGCGGCAGGCGGCTTCAGATTTCTCATTATTTCAGAGAGGGAAAAGCGGTAGTGAGTAGAACATTACGAAGGAACAACTGGAAAAAAAGGACAAAACGTAGGGGTTTTTTCTAACCAAAGAAAACCTTCATAATATTAATCAATAAAAAGTAAAAAACTTGTGCCTTGTGCATTTCGAAATGACGGCGAGATAAACTTTATCGTACTCGAAACATAAAAAATAAAACACTTTTCTTTTTTAAATAAATCAAGTTCTCTTTTTATTTCTCTAATAATAAAAGCTACTTTGTGATAAACCCATTATAATAGTATTTTTCCAATAGTATTTCGTTATCAATTTTTATTTAAAAATCGTGTTCATGAATAAGTATTAGCATTAGTATTGTATTTTTCCAATACTACTTATACAGTTTTTTAGTGTTAAAAATCTTTATCAATGAACCTATTTTTCCATAGAGTAATAGCAGAGTGAAGAAAGGCAAGTTTAAAAATAGATTTTCCTTAAGATTATAAAGATATAGCTATTATACTCGAGGTATTGAGCAATGTGTGAAATCAAATTGTATCTGATTATACTATTTCCTCAATTTAGAGATAATAAATAATATAATATTAATTATCTAGTCTATCCATCAGTATGAAAAGGTATTCTTTGTCACAGGAAAATAAATTAATGTGTGAACCTATCTTTTACTTACTATCTTTTCAATTTATGGTTAATTTTTTATACTGTAGACGGCTGTAGACGGCAACATTTGAGTCATCTCAAGCGTTTCATAACCAGGTCTTTGGGAACACACACTGTGAAACGATTTGAAGCCCAAACGATCGGTAGGGTGAGAAATCAACCATTTTCCAGAGCCCCTGTGAAAAGAACACAGGACCACAGGTGGACTGTATGGCCAAAGAAAGTGAAGCTTCATACGTTTAAGTTGTGGTATGCCTTAGACATAACACAAATATAGCATGAAATGACCAACAAGCTATAGTTGTATAACAAAGCTATTAGGCCATTATAATGTGTTTAGACTGTTCGGGTAAAGGGACACTTTAGTAATATTCGAGGAGGATAAACAAGGTATGTTCTATTTTCTACTCTAAACATAAAGTGTGTAGAAAACTAGTTGAGGCAGAAAGTGTATGCTCCTCATTGAGCAATGAATAGGCATGGGTGAGAATTGCTCATTCAAATGATAAACCTAGGTCAGATAGGTAGATGTGACCATAACCATATCGATTAAAAACACTTGACGTACCTACTGGTCGGAGGTAAGAAAGTTACTTGAGGCTAAGTCCACCCATTGGTAATATAACGATTAATGGATCCCAGTCAGTAGGTATTGTGTGTGAGTGTTTCACCGCCGTTTTTTTCGTAGCAATGAAACAAGTGGTATATTAGACTAGTGTGGTCTGTGTCGTAGCATGCCCATACCGTAGTATGCCTCTCATCAGATGGGCGAGACGAGAGACAATACTTCCCATTTACATATAGGTGCTGGGTCAAGTCGAGGACACTAGAAAATTTTGCAATCGATTGGCATGTATTTACTACTATCCTATGAAATATACAAAACCTTGTTTAGACTGCTGGGTCACAGGGACTTTTCAGTCCTTTTTGGGCAGGATAAACAAGGTATTGAGAAAGCAGTGACACATGGTCGTTTGTCTTATTACACAGAAGGAGAAACTTTCTGTTTTCTTTAGGGGAAGACATAATAATATTACGAGGGTGAAAATAGTTCAGTTTTTTTACCGAGAAATAAATGTGACTCACACAGTAATTATATGGGAAGGGGAGTAAGAAGAAACGGAGGGAGATAATAGGGAACTCGCGGTATAAAATAATAAATGTACAGGGTGTTTCACTTTCTAGCTCTCTCTCTGTCATTCTACTCCATATGTCTTTATATATCAGGGATTTCCGACTTCCATGTGTATGCGGGCCACATGCTACATTGGCAGGTACTTCGCGGGCCACATACACGGGGGAGCAGGCCCGTATCCAGGATGTTCTTGAAGAGGGAGGGGGGTGGATGCTCCACATGTTCGGAGTTCACCCCATAGTAAAACAGCAAATATGAAGCCCGAGGGGGCCAAACCAAAAATCTTCGGGCCGCTGGTTGGAAATCGCTGTCATATATCTAACGTCCAAAGTAACGCACTAACAATTTTTTGACGACAGATTTAGAAGAAAATTAGACGTTCCGAATACAAAAACCCCTCCCCTTACATAATTAAGTCTAATAGTTTGGTGATAATGTAAATCAAATTAAGAAATACAATTTATTAATAAAAATAATGATTTTTTAAATATAATAGAGGTTCAACCAAAACGTGGACCTAAGTTCTAAAATACAGCATTTTTTCTCCGCAGTCATTTATTTTGTACCTCTACATAGAAAAAGCGGAGAAATGCAGACTGTCCCCGTGAAGAGATCCACAAAAGTGTGTAAAATTTGAGAAAAAGCGGAGAAATGCAGACTGTCCCCGTGAAGAGATCCACAAAAGTGTGTAAAATTTGAAAAACACACAAAAGCACCGAAAAAAAATACCCACTTTTTTGACCCCTTAATTTCGCTGCGTCGCGTCGGTTTTACGCGTCAAAAGTAAAAAAAATATATATACCTAAAGCACCGAAAAAAATACCCACTTTTTTGACCGCTTAATTTCGCTGCCTCGCGTCGGTTTTACGCGTCAAAAGTAAAAAAATATATACATATATCATAGGTAGATGCAATGCGTCGCGTCGCTTGTCCGAAAGCTGATCTTACCTCCTTGACGATTGAAACTTTTGTTCTACAAATATCAGGAACAACCTTACAACAAAATCATTTCCACATAATCCGACGCATTTCTGATCGGTTCCATTTCAGAAATAATCACCGAAAAAGTCGACAGGGGTATTCGGTTCTGATTTGGAGCGGTGGCTGTGTTTTTGAAAAAATCCTTTTTTCGGAAGTTTTCTGAACTGAAAGTTGTGAGTTGATTCAAAAGCTCGGATGGAAAATGTGCGAGGTGTCCGAGTTAAATGATGGATTTTTAGAATCTGGCGAAACGACAAGTGAATTCTGAGTGAAATGGCCACTTTCTTTCTGAAGCCTTTATTTGGTACCGAGAGGAAACTTGGGAACTTTCGGAGCCAAAGTTGTAGACTGTAGACCATCAAGCCAACAACACACACAGTTATTATGAAGAGAAGATGAGAATGGCTTTAATTGAGCTCAGAAATAAATAAATTATTTAACGGTACGAACGACATGCATAAAACATTTCTCGCCGTTAATCTCTTGCAAAATAGGTTCCGCTAAAGAACCTAAGAGCTTCCTATCCTTCGTAAGCTTAACCCAACTTTTGGGGCCCTTTTACATGAACTTTCGGAGCCAAAGTTGTAGACTGTAGACCATCAAGCCAACAACACACACAGTTATTATGAAGAGAAGATGAGAATGGCTTTAACTGAGCTCAGAAATACAATAAATTATTTAACGGTACGAACGACATGCATAAAACAATTCTCGCCGTTAATCTCTTGCAAAATATTAGGTTCCGCTAAAGAACCTATTTTTCAAGAGCTTCCTATCCTTCGTAAGCTTAACCCAACTTTTGGGGCCCTTTTACACCTAAGCCCCAAAGTTGGCTTTTCGTGTACGATCTTCCTGTCAATGACTTTTTTGGTGAAATGAGGTTTTCGGTGTGGACGTGTTTGAAGTGATGTCGATCGACCTTGGTGATGTGGACGCTACTTAAGGAAGTTAAGAAGGATTTTGGTGAAATGAGGTTTTCGGTGTGGACGTGTTTGAAGTGATGTCGATCGACCTTGGTGATGTGGACGCTACTTAAGGAAGTTAAGTAGCGTCGGAAGCAACCTAACACGAGTTCTCAGTGGCACAAAGCATGGTGGTCGAGGCGTCTGCTCTTAATTATTCCCACCCTTGTCGGATCTAACACGACCTCCTCCTCCTCCTTGTCCTCCTTCTTCTTCTTCTCCTCCTCCTTGTGCTCCTTCTTCTCCCCTAACACGAGTTCTCAGTGGCACAAAGCATGGTGGTCGAGGCGTCTGCTCTTAATTATTCCCACCCTTGTCGGATCTAACACGACCTGCTCCTCCTCCTCCTCCTTCTTCTTCCCCTCCTTCTTCTCGTCCTTCTTCACTTCCACTTCTTCCTCCTTTCCATCCTGTCCCATCCTATACTGTCTTCCTTAAAAAAAAATCCTTCTTCTCCTCCACTTCCACTTCTTCCTCCTTTCCATCCTGTCCCATCCTATACGTATATACTGTCTTCCTTTAAAAAATCTTCGGACATTGTTCGGTTTGAAATCCTTTTCTGGTTTTCTCCAAAGATTTTTGCCAAACTGTTTTTCTAAGAGAAGAAATCGGACTTGAACTACCAACGACCACTTTTGGCTTCTCCGCTTTTTGGTCAAAGTGTTTTCACAAGACTGTAATGCATGTCACTAAAGGTAGGAACACACTACCCTTACATCACGTGAGCTCACGTAAAGTGAGGGCAGTATAGCTATCGTGAACAAAATAATGGGAGAACTTTAAACCAATCTTTCTGACTCCCCACGAGCTGACGTGACTTGAGAGCAGTGTGTTTTTAATAAGAATCGAAAAGTACAGTAGGAACACACTACCCTTACATCACGTGAGCTCACGTAAAGTGAGGGCAGTATAGCTATCGTGAACAAAATAATGGGAGAACTTTAAAACAATCTTTCTGACTCCCCACGAGCTGACGTGACTTGAGAGCAGTGTGTTTTTAATAAGAATCGAAAAGTACAATAATATAAAAAATCCCCCGGGTGCTATATTCACCTCTGTGTCACCCGGTAGTTTTCTAAACCGAAAGAAAAGATATCTGAGGGAGGGTCGCTAGTATAGCAATGACAATGGTCGCGTGGCCTCTCTTCCTTTCTATAAAGGGATCCGTTCCCTATTCAAGTAGCAAGATAGGCGCGACGAATCCTAACACACTCCTCCTCAAATCCAAACAATTTACAGGGCATGAAAAGATACCAAGACTTCCAGGGGCTTAGTCTACAAAAGAACTCTCTCCTCCTCAAATCCAAACAATTTACAGGGCATGAAAAGATACCAAGACTTCCAGGGGCTTAGTCTACAAAAGAACTCTCGCACTTCTCGGTACGCGAGCAGAAAAATCTGCATACTGTCTACAACTTTTTCGGCACAATCTCTCACTCTAGATTTTTCACTACACAGAAAAATCTTCACAACGCATCGTATCGTCAAAATATTGCTTTGTGGCGTTCCCTATTCAAGTAGCAAGATAGGCGCGACGAATCCTAACACACTCCTCCTCAAATCCAAACAATTTACAGGGCATGAAAAGATATTAAGACTTCCAGGGGCTTAGTCTACAAAAGAACTCTTGCACTTCTCAGTACGCGAGCAGAAAAATCTGCATACTGTCTACAACTTTTTCGGCACAATCTCTCACTCTAGATTTTTCACTACGCAGAAAAATCTTTACAACGTATCGTATCGTCAAAATATTGCTTTGTGGAATATCCTCCAAGTCCTAAAAAATCTGTTCTATTCTGAAACTCGCACTTTTCGTGTTTCAAGTTTTAAACCAGCTCCTCAATCTTTCTCTTGAGGCTGATTAGGTAATCCTCCAAGTCCTAAAAAATCTGTTCTATTCTGAAACTCGCACTTTTCGTGTTTCAAGTTTTAAACCAGCTCCTCAATCTTTCTCTTCTCTTGAGGCTGATTAGGTGCACCTTAGAACAACTTCTCAACTGTAAGTCGGACAGTTCTAAAAGTTTCACCATTCGATTCGGCGTGAAAAATCACATGGGATCAACTGATTAGGTGCACCTTAGAACAGCCAGCAGCACATGTAGTGGTCTTGATATCCCAGATGGTTACCCGTCCAGGTACAACGCACGACATTACTTAATTTGAGTGATCTGCCGAGACCTGGTCCAAATAGTTGAACAAAAGGGACTTTTTCAGTTAACTCAAATTACCAATTTTCAGATCCACCAAACCTCCATTACACCATTCAGGTTCAAAGTAAAATAGAAAGTAAAAAAATCCCTTTCTTCAATTTTGGTTGGACCCAGTATACTTTATGTCGCAGGAGTTCATTATTTTGTGGCAACCATTTCCCGATTTTGAAAATTTGGACCGATTGCAATACTTTCATTACTAGTATAGCTACGCTATACTGTAGTAATAGAAAGTAATCATTACTAGTATAGCTACGCTATACTGTAGTAATAGAAAGTAAAAAATCCCTTTCTTCAATTTTGGTTGGACCCAGTATACTTTATGTCGCAGGAGTTCATTATTTTGTGAGGGTTTTATTTGGAAAGATTCTGAGTTCAGACAAAGATTCCTCTTCATGTTCTTCGTTAATTAATTCTATTAAACCATTACTTGGGATTTTCCGAGCTCGTTTGTTACAGTGATAAGTGGCATAGCCCACCCCAGGTCTCTTAATAGCAATGACGACACTGGGGAATAGTTTTCTCGAGCATTGTTTCTTTTTCTTGTTTCTTCAGCACTTTTATTTCTTCAGGTATGTGATAAGTTGGTCAGGTTCTCCAAGGCTAATAGCACACCATATGAAACGTCCTGGAAAGCGTCACACTTCGCAAACCTGTGAAACCTTCACGCTAAATGGATTTTGGTAACTTTTTGCCATCGGGCCGACCCTTATTTCAAAACGAGTCAAATAATTATGTATTTTAACCACAGAAAGGAATAAACCTACACAGAGGTTTAAAAAAATCATCCCCTTAAAATAATAATCGTTAGGACCTATGTATGTACGTACCTACATCTACAAGTTATTGATATTGAAATTAACAACATTTTAACACCGATAAATAATTACTGTTTCCCTATTTTTCTTAGGTTTGAGGGTTAATAGTTAGCACCTTTCCCATGTATTTCATTAAGTAGTCCATTATCTTGATTTGATATTTCGTTCTTTTTGTGTAAAAACGAAGGGGGAACGAGGACTAGAAACGATAGGAGGGCTAGAAACTATAATTCATAATTATCTAGGCCAGCTGAACCGCCAGGTGAAAAAAAAATCGACTAAAAGCTTCTTTTTTCAGTCTGAAAACGGGCATGAATCCCTATTTATTAGGTCTGGGGGAACGAGGACTAGAAACGATAGGAGGGCTAGAAACTATAATTCATAATTATCTAGGCCAGCTGAACCGCCAGGTGAAAAAAAAAAAAATCGAGTAAAAGCTTCTTTTTTCAGTCTGAAAACGGGCATAAATCCCTATTTATTAGGTCCGTCAGACAGTCTGGGCGTAAGTGGCGGAACAATCTTGAAACCAAGGACTCAGACGGTCTTAGAATAAGGGCCATACTACGGGATAGGCATTTGGGCTTGCTACGACATAGACCTTGCACATGAGTTTAATGATGTATTATCACAATTTTGATAATCTATAGATTCCAGATAATCCAAGCGTGAAAAATGTGTGATGATTGGTTAAAAAAATTTTGTTTTCAGACAATACAAATTTTACAATACCTCCGTCAGACAGTCTGGGCGTAAGTGGCGGAACAATCTTGAAACCAAGGACTCAGACGGTCTTAGAATAAGGGCCATACTACGGGATAGACATCTGGGCTTGCTACGACATAGACCATGCACATGAATTTAATGATGTATTATGACAATTTTGATAATCTAGATTCCAGATAATCCAAGCGTGAAAAATGTGAGATGATTGGTTGAAAAATGTTGTTTTCAGACAATACAAATTTTACAATACCCATTTTATCTACATTGAAATGTGTAATTGATTTAAATATGCGATAAGAGTTTACGATACAAAGTGGTTAAATGATTTTATTGTTTGTCTGTACACAATGGGTTAATAAAATTTAAAGATATGATTGTAATCTCTTTAATAAATAAGTTTGTAGGTAACTATATCATTGAATTGTCTATGTACTAGATAAAATATTTTGTTTAATTTGTTTACTGATTTACATGAAAATAAAACGTGTTTTAGAGTACCCAGACACCGAAGCGAATACAATAGTCCGTCCCTTATACCTTTTTATTACTATTGTAATAATAAAGGAAGGACGGACTAAAAACGGAGAATGGTTTTAAGTTTAGATCTTCCGATTATTAATTAAATCATGAGTTCATGACGCAAGCCCAGATACATTCAATGGTTTCCAAACAAAAAGAGGTGGGTTACTGGAAAACGAACCCTTTGTCTTGAAACCGAGGAGATAAATTAAAATCTCGACAGCTCCATGAGTAATTCAGGAGTCAGCAATAACTTTACACAAAATCCGAAACCGTAAGACAATTGTTATTTGTTTTCTTTCTTCGAGGTTTATTTTTCTTCTTCTTTCTTTCTTTTTCGTTATTTTTGCTTTAAAAGTTAAATTGAGCGAAAAAACAGGAAACGAACTTGCATCAATCAGAGAGAGAGAGAGAGAGAGAGAGAAAGAGAGAGCTCCAGAATAACAGTTTGCAAAAGAGCTAAAAAGAGAAGAATGAGAGTGATACTATTTTCTTGTGTGTGTATTCGGGCAAAATAATCTTCAACATCTGAAACGTCCATTTTGTTTTTATGTCTTCATTTATTATGTTCATCCATCTTTTTTCCTCATTATTCTCTTTGAATTAGGTACTATATTTAGTTCTATCCTTTTCAATGAGGTGAAGTGATCTTGTGCGTACCCTTCTTATAACAGAGTTCACAAATCCATAGATTTACATACCTCTATCTATCTATCATCTTAATCCAAGGATTGGTTTGCAACTCTTCTCCATGATTCTCTGTTTTGGGTTAATCTCTTCAGTTTACTGTAGGAATCTGTGCCAGCAATGCTAGCAAACTCCATGGTCTGCTCCATGAAGCTCATGCTGGGCCTTCCTCTTCCTTCTCTTCTTCCATCAATGAATCGGACATTATTGATTCTGAGTGGGATTATTCCCTCGTTTTCTAGCCTTCTCCATCTAATTCAGATAGCAAATCCCCTTCTAACAGCTCTAGGTTACTTCTCAGCTCAGCTGCAGCCACATATTTATTTGTACCATGTTCTCATTTCTGGACAAATATTTCACAACTTGGCATCAGGAGCAATAATTCATTACGGTTTTTCATATTTATTTTTTCGAAAAAAAAGAACTTTTTTTTTGTGAAATATTTTTAATTTATAAAGTTCCAATAAAGTTTTGAAACTTGATGACGACTTGTTTCTTATTCAAGTTTTTTTTCTCTCCTCCTCCTCCTCTTCTTCTTCTTCTTCTTCTTCTCCTCCTCCTCCTCCTCCTCCTCCTCCTCCTCCTCCTCCTCCTCTTTTTTTATTTCGAGGAAACTTTAGAGAGGCGGGGTCATTCAAGAAGGAAAATCGATTTCCATGAATATCTCGTTTGTATCACTTTATGGTTTCCCATCTTCCCTATAGGTAGTACATCCACAGTTCACCTTTTAAGATGCGTGTAGATGTTTAGGATTTACTAGAACTTCTACCACCTTTCATATCATCAATCGACCAAGGTCTGTCAGACAGTAGGAACGTGAGCGGCAGAAAAAATCTTCCGACCTAGGTCTGTCAGACGGTTTGACAGACCTAGGTCTCTCAGACGGTTTGACAGACCCAATAGGTCTCAAGCTTTTTCCTCCTCACTCGTTCCGACTTACGATTGTCTGACAGACCTAATAGGTCAGGCAGTCTGAGCGTTCGAACTTGCCTCAAAGTTTAGAAGTCTGTCTTGATCTCCAATCCAAAGTCGAAGGTTATTTTGTTTTGTGACATAGTTTATGTACCTAGAGGTATTTGAATAATGCACATTTTTATACAGTAATATTTTTTTCCCTCTCATATGACAATAATTCATTTTGGTATGTCAGAGGAGAAATATTTTTTATTTTATTCGAATTATTTAAAAAATCTCTTTTGTAAAAAAAAAAAAAAAAAAAAAAATGGCAAAAGAGATGGCACAATACTCGTGATAAATTTATGTTGTCGATATTTACCTACTTACCTATCTGATTTTTGTTGGAAGGAGGGATTGAGGTTCCGTGGAGATGACAGGGCATTCAGCAACAACCCCAGACCCTCACCCAACCCTGAATAGAAAGTGTTCTTCAACCTAGGTATTAGGAATTTTAATTAAGTCTTCGCCACCTGCTTTTGACAATAAAATTGAGTTGTTTGGAATCCTAGTTAAAAGGTTGGAATTCCAAAACTCGAGGTTGTTTGATCTTAGCAGTTGAAAGGTTTTCTATGTAGGTATGGCTTTCTATGTCACTAGAATTCGCCTTTGCAAATTTTACATGGAAAATTTAGTAGTCAAAATTTCATTGTTATATTTTAAAATTTGAATGAGCAAACAAAATATCTAAACTAAAATAAATAAAATTTGTAAAAATAAAACACATAGCGTGATTTTTTTCCCCAGAAAAAAAAAACTAATAAATAATACTAATAAAATAGGAGAGAAGTGAAAGCAAAGTCATTTAAGTCAGCACGAAGCAGGGTAACACATCAGCAGATCAGCGTGCTCGCAACACAATACACAATTGACAAGGATAAATTAACTTTGATTCAGCAGAATAGGGACGGCAGCAGCACCATTGTATAGTTGAGTCAGGAGTCAACACACATAGCGCGCCATAGTTCATAAATCATACCTTAACTACCTTCAGCAAAACACTGGCTTGATTGAATAGAATAGAGTAAAAATATTCAAAGCTTTATTTTTTTTTTTTTTTTTTTTTTTTTTTCGCTCGTACACATTTCGCTGTATTTTTATGGAACATAAATTTCAGAGCATCCATAAATAATGCCTTTCGTTGGGTTCCCATTTTTACTCAACTGTTTTTTTCCTAGCTAGCTTTTTTCCAGAAATAAAATACAATAAAAATAGACATTCCTTGTTTCACCGTATCCAGCCTTGCCTTGACTGTTAAACTAAACCATCGATTAAACTTTTATTAGGGGAATAAAGTAGTAACAAAAAATAGTCTATTCCTGAAGGAATTTAGCTCAAATTCCAAGGTACTCAATGAAAATGAAGAAGGAGTTGGTCGTTCCTATCCCATTGGTTTAATCACATTTGCTTTTTTACAGCCACCCGAATTTCCTTTATTCTCTTGTGAGAATCCACACACATACATAGCTAAAGCGGAGCAATAGCGAATAAAAATCCGGCAAACTAAGAAAAAGAAAAAAAAAACGTAGATACCTACAAAAGCAAACTCTCTATAAATAGTTATAAACCTAGGTTTAGCAGCAAAAAAAGGAAAGCTATACATAGACATTGTGTGGAAAAGCATTTGAATAGAAAGGAATGAAGGATTTCCTAGATTAAACTGGCGTCCTTCCGAGACATTTCCTTTAGCCTTTAACTCTTTTGAATCGATATCTTCCTTTTTATGTTTTTATAAACACATTAAACCTAACTAGAGGAAAACCATCTGTGGAGTTTCCTTCTTGCGCTTCCTTAGACTGTTTGTGAAAGTTCAAGGGTGTTGCTATTATTTGGTTTAATTTGGTGAACATTATAAGAGTTCTATGCTTCTAAAGTTTGACATATGTAGATCAAAAGACAGTGAAATGGAAGTCCAAAAATTAATGAAACTTTTTACGATTTATTGGAAGAAATATTACTTCAATCTTGCCTACACAAAAAGTCCATTACCAATAATTACAAATGCACAAAGAAAAATTAATTCATGTAGGTATGTAATTAAAATTTATGTAACTGAATGATTAGGTTAGTATAAAAACATCTAAGGGTAATGTTACACCAAGCGCGCATCGTTTGCAAACGTTTGCAAATGCGCGCTTGGTGTAACATTACCCTAATACGTAAAACAATTTTTTACAAAACGCTCTCATCGGCATAGCACAGGAGAGAGGAAAATAAAGAAATAAATTCATTATTAAAATGACATTTAAAATCTACAGTGAAAGAAAAGTGATAAAATTAAAAATTAGGTATAAGATAAGAAAAATGAAAAGAAGTAATAATAAGAGAGGAGACCTAAATTACTTCAGAGCTTTTCCGGGCTTTTCTTCAAAGGTCATAAATTTCTTGGGGACTTTTCTTCCATTCTCCTTTTGATTTCCGCGATCCTATTGTACCTAACCTTTCTACCTATACATAGTAGGTAACTATGTAGGTATTTATATTCTAAAGTTTCAAAATCAATTAAGTAGTTCTAAATGTACATATTTTTACGGAATGAAAAAATAAGGGGCTCAACAGATATGCAAGATTCGTTCTTACTCAATAACGATTGGTTACTTCCACCTTCTCCTAAGTTACAAGAGTAAGGATCTCAGGATAGAGCCCTAATGTTGGCTATAAATGCCCGACCTGTAAATCAGCGGTACATATTAGGTAGGTACTGTCCGTCACTCATTTGAAATTTGAATGTCCAGCTGAATCTATCATCTTAGTATCTGAATCTACATAGCTGGACTGATCAGGCTAGAGTTGCTTCATTCTCGGAGTTAAAAACAGAGTGAAATTAGAAACAACATCAGTGAATTGCAAGAAATTTCATATTCTTTTCCGGAGACTGTTCTCAATATGTACTACTATGTACAAATTGTACATCCCTTTGAATATTAGACTCTTGTTTGATTTACCCAGGACGACCCTAACTATCAGACAACACAGAGCAGCAAGAAATGTCTCATTTAATGCTGAATAAAAACAATGATTTTAATTTTAATCTGCATTATTAACGTTTCGTTTTAACTTTCCAAAATACAAAGTTTTCGGTTCCAACAACAATGAAAGCTAAAGTATTTCATAATAAACATTATTTCACTTTTTTCGAAAATAATAAAAGTTAGAGAGAATTGAGTTTATGCGCAAGGAAGGGGTGGGGGGAAGTTCTTTCTTCTTTTTTTGGAGGATTTTGGAATTCTAAAGCTTTTCTCTGGAGAAAATATTTCATCCAGAAATGAAATGGTAGAAAAGTTTAAACCTAACGACGAGCTTCCTGTGCAGAATCATACATAACGAGATCCTCTGCTTGTTATATGCTTGGAACTTGTTATACTTGGAATATAAAGGGACTTGTAATGGAACTAATACGAAGCTATACAACACTTGTATCTCTGTGCTCCTGCCACATTCTTTTGGTAAAAATATAAAAGCACCGGTTATAAAATCAGGGTGAAAAAATTGACCCATCAATGCACCAGCAAATTTTCAGCTGAAGAATAGAATTCAGTTGGAAATTTGCTGATGCAATGGTAGGTAGGTAATCCCTTGTGCTCCCAGTTGTTCACCTTTATCAACACCTATTTTAATGACACCAGTATCATGTTGTTTTGATATGCTTGTCATAAAGTTTCAATTTGTCATCAAAGCCCCTACAAAGATATAGGTAAGTAGAATAGGTGCAATAGATGAAATTTCAATCTTCAATCGACGGATAACTTCAATCCAAGATAATACATAGAAACGGGAGAAATCAGGAGAGAGAGAGAGAGAGAGAGAGAGAGATGCTCACATTATCTACTGCTGGAAAATCCAGAAGGAAAAATATTTGGGAAGAAAATGTAGGGGGACCATGCGCTTTCACGTGAACCAATAGGAAAAGCTTATTGAAAGCGTTTGAATGACGAGCTTTCGTGATATTCCATTTTGAACCTTACAGCGTATCAACGGTATCATGTTCAGGGGTGCTTTTCCAATGAAACCCAAGATTTGATTTAATTACTAATACATTAGGAAAATCCTATTGGGTACATAAGAGTCTTTTTCCCCTTCCTGGATTTTTTTATGTGTGGTATCCTCTCCTTGGTAACCTTCTTTTTCTAAAGGAAGATATTTCGGGAAATTTCCTCTTGGACTTTTTCTTTATTCTTCAATTCTAATTTGCGCTTTTCCGTAAATAGTCTTAGTTATCGTTTGTGTCCATGTAATAAATAAATTTATATGTACAATCGTACCTCTAGGAAGTGTCCGCGAAGTGGTTGAATTCTTTGGGATAAATTTTCGCGGTCTTTAAAATATTTACCCTCGAAAATCTTACTCCTTTTCCGGACAGTTGGTGTAGGTATTTTTTAGTGTTGTAAAATTGTATTTCGATAGAATTTTCTGATTTTATGTGAATCTTATTGTAAATTATTTTTTCACGTGTCGATATTTTACTCAATGTCCCTCGGGACTCTAAAAATCTAACTAATTAAAAATATTCCAATTGTGTTTTGTTGTAAGTCCTAATTTTACACTTTCATTAAAATTAAAGCAAACATGTTAACAAACCCATCATTACCTCTGATCTAACAACAGCATCTAACAACTTACTAGCAACTATTGGAGATTGAAGTTTTGGCGCGGATCTTATTCCATTTTGGATTAAACTGGTAAGATCTATTCGTATACCTTTGTAGTTTTATTACTTTAATAATTGTTTTTATATTATGTTGTCAGTTGTCACTATGTTTAATAATCTTAAATGTGGCTTAATTAAAATATTTTATTAGTGGTTTCTTCAGCTTTCCCATGGTCCTTCTAATTTGCACTTTACAAAGCCATGATCAGCAGTCAGCACACTGAAATTTGTAAAGCTATGTCCACACATAGTGGACGCCCTCGATTGACGTTGACTGAAACTGTACACTGCCTCGACAACATAGATTCACCCCTTCAACTCGTCGATCGAAGGCGCCGACTATGTGTGGACAGTGGACACAGGTTAACATTAGATCGAGATAGCAAAAGTATCATTAGATGGTCATAAATTGTAGCAATGGATTGACCTGACGTGACATGGCGAAGTAGTTACTTATTATTACTAAACAATTTGATCAAAACTTCATTTTATAACTTTTAACTTGATCAATGATCATTGACGAACTTATGGAGGCTTCTAGGTACTTTGGTAACACAAAGTATTTACCACCATATGATTTATATGACAGAATATTCCTTATGAAAATATGTACCTAACCACACTTATCTCTACTCTGCCCCATCCTCTCAACCGCAGTCCTATACCCACCGGTACAATCCCTTTGCAAAATGGGGGAGCCAGAGCCATGAACTTTTAGCCCTTTTGACTCGAGATATTTTCAAGCTCTGTTGATGTCCACCCTTTTTTTATCTTCTCTGGAAAAATAATATTTTTTTAACTACAAAAAATAAATTTATAATATTCTGAAAACTTTTTTTTCTGGAGAGAGGAAAAATGCTTTTTTATGGTTTACATGTTCTATGGCTGGCCTTCCGGAAAAAGGGTATTTTTCAACCCTCGGCATTTTTTTTGCTCTCACGAGAAAAACCCGCTCCTTATCTGAAAGCTTGTCTCCTTGGTTTCCATATCTATTTAACTATAACTTTGAAAGTAAATAATAATAAATATTAGTTCAATCGGTGAAGTTTGCCATATTCCTGAGAATCAACATTTTGTACTGAGTTAGGAAGGCACAAACATAATTATTATTGTAATACCAGTACAATGAAAATAGGTATTAGTTTTTGTTGAAAGCTTTAAAGTGAATACGACAATATCCCATATTACTCAAAGAGCATCTTCGGAAGTTCTGGAGAAAACATATTAGGTATATCGTGGACTTCACTAAACTCTCCAGGTACAGGAATCTAAGAATAGAGTTCAGGACATACAATATAAGATAGACCACTATAGCCCCCATAATTCACTTTCTATGAAATTAAAATGAACGAACATTCATCATCAGAAAAAACTGTAAACATCAGGCGAAACATCACGCGATTTGGAAAACATTACTTCGAAGATATTAAAAAGTAACAAAACGGAATATAAATTTTCATTACTGGAAAAATAAAATGATAGGTAAAAAAAATCTTCCCTGTAAAAGTTTTTCCGTGTTTGATCCAATGTGATGCCTGAAATAGTGTTCCAATTTTCCAAACATTATTGAGGTTTTTTATTCATAGATGAACTGGGGCTGTCCAGCCCCTACACCTAAGCCTCAGTTTGGGCTTTTTGTGTATGGGGTTAAGCATTTTTTTTTTTTTTTTTTTTCATGGTTGCAACGATACTAGAATTTCAATGGTATAAATAAGTCATTGTTAATACTAGAAGTCCTCTGAAAACATAATAAAAATGGAGTGTATTTACAGACTTACCTATATTGAAAGATTTCCCTCCTTTTCTAGTGGTTTTTCTTGATGAATATTCAATTTAAAAAAAGAAATTTTAATTGTGTTGAGCATTAAATGCTTGTCACAAATGTCCTTTCTCGCTTGATAAACTACGCTAAATTTAATGACTTGACTTGGTCTCGAACCACCAACCTCCACATCCAGAGTCCACCGTACTAATCACCACACCACTGAGATCCTGACACAAGGACTAAAAAAAGATTAAATGCTTGTCACAAATGTCCTTTCTCGCTTGATAAACTACGCTAAATTTAATGACTTGACTTGGACTCGAACCACCAACCTCCACATCCAGAGTCCACCGTGCTAACCACTACACCACTGAGATCCTGACACAAAGACTAAAAAAAGAAGAGCATCCCTTCCGTTGCTGAGAGTCCTAGTTGCTTCTATTCTTCTGTGAGAGTCCCAATTGATTCTATTCTTCCACTGACTGTTTCAGGTTCACTTGCAATACTTCCACGTTCGAGCAGCTCAAGCAATCCGTAGAGAAAGCCAAGGCGGCTCTTCAAGACACTCGAAACTACTCGAGTGCATTTAGTGATCTAAGTAGCTCAACCAACTATTGCACGTCAACACCGACGCCGCCCATCCCAGTCACTTCCAGCAATAGTACAAATTCCTCTAGTCTTAGGTTATCAAATGGTCAGAGTCACCACCACAGCTCACCCAACGAATCAGACGAGCCCGCTAGTAATAGTGATACGAAGAGAAATTTCAATGGTAAGTGACCAATCAACTGTTTTATTCCCACGAAGTATTGGCCAGGTTTATATTAGACATCCTATGTATTGACATTATTGCTTACCGTTACATGATCAACTGTTTTATTCCCACGAAGTATTGGCCAGGTTTATATTAGACATCCTATGTATTGACATTATTGCTTACCGTTACATGTTTTTTGGATACTTTGCCTAGGTTTTGGGTAAGTTCCCGGGGGAGTTCATTCGGTACCATTTCCATGGGCCTGGACTCCTTCATCCGGCCCTGGATATTTCACGATTCTTTGGTTAAATACCTAGGTAATTAAATTTGTTGACATTTCAGTGAAATTGGAGCATCATAGAAAGACAAAGTCTCAGAAAATAGATAGGGGATCTACCACTGATTTTCCCTTTGAAAATATAGATGAACCACTTAATCTCAAAAAAGTAGAGCAAAACACTTTTTATTTTCAAAACAACTTGAGAGTTACTTACTTCTCACTCCAAAATCTCCGTTAGGTTGTAATAATCGGTGGTACTTTTGTCTGAAGAAGCGATAGGTGTTGTTGTTGTTGGAACTTCAGTTGTCGCTCTCGATGGCTCTTCGGTTTGGCCAGCGTCAACTATCGTAATACAAGGGCCTCGCACACAGACTGGATAACTGGATTCGTATAACTCAATAGACTTCTGCGCACTTCCCAACCGATTCATTGCTCGGCACTCATATGTTCCGTACTCAGATTTCCCAATGTTCTTAATCCTGATGATACTGTCCGTTGTACCTTCTGAAGTTCCAAAGTTAGATATACTGTGATATTCATCATTGACAACAATTTCACCGTCTTTGGCCCAGTACAATATAGGATGTGGGTAAGCCTCTATATGACAATCAAGGTCCATGTCATGGTGTAGAGCCTGTCCTATACGGGTACTTTGCACTGTAACGATCCCGTTGTACCTTCTGAAGTTCCAAAGTTAGATATACTGTGATATTCATCATTGACAACAATTTCACCGTCTTTGGCCCAGTACAATATGGGATGTGGGTAAGCCTCTATATGACAATCAAGGTCCATGTCATGGTGTAGAGCCTGCCCTATACGGGTACTTTGCACTGTAACGATAGGAGCAAACTCTACTTTCACCTCAATCTTTCTCCTTGCTCCCCTACCAATGCCGTTTTGAGCCACACAGTAGTACGCACCGCGGTCTTCCTTAGTGATTCTGGGAATTTGAAGAGTACTTCCTGTGAAAATCGTTTGACCGTTGGGCAGGATAGCGTTGTTTTCACGTCTCCAGGAAATGGTCGGGATGGGGTGACCTTCCGCATGACATTCTAGCTGCACAGATTGTCCTTCCTTGGCGACCGACAACTGTGGAGAGTTATTCAATATGACAGGAGGTGTATCAACTTGAGCCTCCGGAGAAGTGTATGGAACTGTGGGAACCTCTTCAGTTTTAGCAAAAGCCAGAAAAATAAATGTAAAAGAAATAACAAAAGCCGGAAAAGAAAACAACTGTCCAAAAACTAATTTAGATTCCATGGCAAGAGGAATAATGCAAACACTGCGGCACACTAGAAAATATTTAATATTCCCAACATTAATATGGAAAAAATATTCTTTCACTATCGCGAATTAAAGAATCGCTTTTCGATCTCAAATCAGTTCATAGGTTTATACTGGTTGATAAAGTACGTAGGTACCTTGGTTAAAGGTTGAAAGTTTTTCAATTTGTTATTGAACAACAATGAGCGGCAGAGGTCATTGTCAGATGTTCTTATCTGAGATAACCTCCATAGTCTCTCTCTCTCTCTCTCTCTCTCTCTCTCTCTCTCTCTCTCTCTCTCTCTCTCTCTCTCTCTCTCTCTTTTCTATTTCTTTCTCCTTTCTATTTCATATTTTGCATTAGAATTCAATTAATTTCGTTTGGTTCCCATTACCTTCGCTTTCTCTTTCTCCCTGCTTCTCCTCCTCTTCCTCCTTCTTTTCGACATTTCTTTAATATTTCTATTCAAGACAAGAAAAAATGTGGGTAAATATTGAACGAAAAGGAAAAAAAAATCAGCTCTCCTCTTCTGCTTTAATTTTCTTCTGTTGCTGCTTCTTCTTCGTCCTCTTCTTCTTTTTCTTCTCCTCTTTCTTATATTCTCCTCCTTCTCCTCCTCCTTTTCAAAGAAGAGAAAGTAGGTAGGTACCTACTGTGTGTTTTCTCACATAAAAAAAAACACACACACACACACACACACACACACACACACACAACCCAAAGTTGATAATTGGGGCATTTAAAAGCTAAACTTTTCCAAATTTCCACCCAAATCCCCTGGCTGTCTAACACAAAGCCATATGCAGTCGTTCCAAATTCAAGCGTTTTCATTTCGCTCGAAAATTTTCCCGAAAAACTCCACAAAACTTTTGTGCTCAGTGTGTTGAACAATAGGGGGAAAAAGAAAAGAGAACAAAAAGACAAAAGAAAAAGAAGAGGAGGGAGAATAAGAAAGAGGAAAGGAAAAAGAAAAAATAGAGAAGTGGAGGAAAGAAAGAGGACGAAGAATAAGAGGTAAAAGAAAAAGAGGATGAAGACTAAGAGGTAAAAGAAGAATAAAGAAAGGATAAAGAAGAAGAAGAAGAAGAGGAAGAAGAAGAAGGAGGAGGAGGTAGCTGAGTAAAGAAAAGGAGAAAAAAAATCTTACTTGCCAAATGTAACCTCCCCAACCTCTTAAAATTCCGTCTCCAGGAAATGGTCGGGATGGGGTGACCTTCCGCATGACATTCTAGCTGCACAGATTGTCCTTCCTTGGCGACCGACAACTGTGTAGAGTTATTCAATATGACAGGAGGTGTATCAACTTGAGACTCCGGAGAAGTGTATGGAACTGTGGGAACCTCTTCAGTTTTAGCAAAAGCCAGAAAAATAAATGTAAAAGTAATAACAAAAGCCGGAAAAGAAAACAACTGTCCAAAAACTAATTTAGATTCCATGGCAAGAGGAATGAAGCAAACACTGCGGCACAGTAGAAAATAATACTTCTGAGCCATTAACTCAGCATATGTTCATGTTTATGTTTGGGATGGTGGGGCAATATGTTTGCATGCAATGCCATGCGACGGGGTCTTGTGTGGTCAGTCTTTCAATATTTGACTTTCAACCCGGCAACTTTGTTTTTCCACCTTCCTACGTTTCCAAAGGGAGATTAAAGAAAACAGAGAATTAAACAAAACTCTTTTTTTATCCCTAAAACAACTACAACTCCCATCACGATTACAAAGTAGTGTTATTTTCACATTACTTCTGAGCCATTAACTCAGCATATGTTCAATTGTTCATGTTTATGTTTGGGATGGTGGGGCAATATGTTTGCATGCAATACAGTGCGACATACTTCTGAGCCATTAACTCAGCATATGTTCATGTTTATGTTTGGGATGGTGGGGCAATATGTTTGCATGCAATGCCATGCGACGGGGCCCATTTGTTTTGATTTGTAGATAAGTCGGCTGTAATCTTCTCTGTTCTGATTACGAGTGTAAATGTTTTGAATGAGTAGTTTTCTCATGATTGACTTTTGAATCGACAGGCGTGGTAGTGTTTGCTTTGATTTATCTTATTTAAATCGGTATTGGATCTTGGATTTGAATTGGTTCTCACTGTGGAGCAATCTTCGGAATAAGGTTCTGCATGCTGCCTGTATTTTTCCTTCCTTCAAATAGGTCCCACTAATGGTCCATCATGTAGGGTCCGTTTAACAGGGAACTGAGTAAAGTTTCTATTGTTCTGAAACCGAAGAGAGATATAGAGGATAGGAGAAAGCCTCTTTAGGATAAAGAACCCGCAGCCTAGCACTTACAAGGCAGTCGCGCTACCCTCCAAGTTAACTAGGTTGGCCCAGAAGAGAAAATATAACCCAAGACTGAACAATGAATTCACGAAACAATGAAACCCAAAGTGACACCCGAAAAGAAGACGAAATGGAGAGAGAGAGAGAGAGAGAGAAAGAAAACTTTCTGTTTCGGAATAAGGTTCTGCATGCTGCCTGTATTTTTCCTTCCTTCAAATAGGTCCCACTAATGGTCCATCATGTAGGGTCCGTTTAACACGGAACTGAGTTCCTATTGTTCTGAAACCGAAGAGAGATATAGAGGATAGGAGAAAGCCCCTTTAGGATAAAGAACCCGCAGCCTAGCACTTACAAGGCAGTCGCGCTACCCTCCAAGTTAACTAGGCTGGCCCAGAAGTGAAAATATAACCCAAGACTGAACAATGAATTCACGAAACAATGAAACCCAAAGTGACACCCGAAATAAAGAAGACGAAATGGAGAGAGAGAGAGAGAGAGAGAGAGAGAAAGAGAAGGAAAACTTTCTGAACAAAGGGAGGAGCAAAAAATGGCGTAAGATTCGTAGGGGGTGGAAGTGAGAGGGAGATAAAGTCAAGAAAATAGATTAAGGGAGTGAAAATATTGTGTGAAGAAAAATAATATCACAAATATCGCGTTAACCTGTACACACCCAGTGACAAACCTTTTTAAAATGGAAAATGAAGAAAATACGTTACCTATCTAATGTTTAAATTTTTCAAAGAGGTTTGATAGAGGGAACTATATTTGCTAAGGTCTTGTCGTCCCGCAATCGTAGAGAGAAGGATGACAGGATGGGAGAAAGCCAGCCGTTCCGAGAAGGAACATTATCCGTTCAGGATGAATTCCGCCCCGGGACGGAATCGAACCCGCGGCCTACCGCTTACAAGGCAGACGCGCTACGAGCCAAGCCAACTAGTCTGGTCTGGCTCAAAATGAACTTACAGGCAGTACAATTTTGGTTTTTAAGAAATATCTACACAAATTTAAGGACACTCAGCTTACGGGGCAACACTTGGGCAACCTTCAATACACAATGCTCCCTTCATATTCCCTGGTGCTCCCTTCACAATGCTTTCTCCCTTCACCACCTCCGTGTGTGTTGCTCCCATCCTTCATACAAAGTCACAATGCTCCCTTCATATTCCCTGGTGCTCCCTTCACAATGCTTTCTCCCTTCACCACCTCCGTGTGTGTTGCTCCCATCCTTCATATAAAGCTCTGCCTCCCTGCTTGAAGCATTAATCATATGCGGCACCCATAAAGCCCGCTCCGGGGGGCTCCCATACCTATTATATTCAAGCATTATCACCCAAATACAAAAAGAAGCTCCTTTTTCAACCACCTCCTATTTCTCAGACATTTTCTTTTTCAGCCTTCACGCCATGGGAGTGTTTTAGCCTGTTTGGCCGAGGAAAAGTCGTATTTTTTCCACACTTTAAGATATGGACACAGTGGTATTCTTATTCGCTAGAATCACTAAAAACCTGAATAGAATAAGCTCCTTTTTCAACCACCTCCTATTTCTCAGACATTTTCTTTTTCAGCCTTCACGCCATGGGAGTGTTTTAGCCTGTTTGGCCGAGAAAAAGTCGTATTTTTTCCACACATTAAGATATGGACACAGCGGTATTCTTATTCGCTGGAATCGCTAAAAACTTGGATAGAACAATCCCACCCGAGGAATAGAATTTTGCCCTCATTCATTTGATAATTTGATCACATGATAATAGAACTGAAGGGTTATGTGGTAGATAACGCATCTGGCTTTAACCTTGTCTGTTGTTTAAGCAAACATATCTACATATTTATGAATGGAAAGAACATCATGAGAGAGAAGAAGGAGCGAAGGAAAATAGATAAAAACAGATATACAGATAGAAAGAGTTCCAAAGAGAGTAAAAAAAAAAACATTCAAACAGAGTAAGAACGAATACTGCTGCATCATTTTCCAAGGGCACGTGTGTTCGACTCCCGGAAATGGCAGGAACACGCGTCTTCACTCCGGAAGTCTCTTCCGATGTGAAACCTAATAGAATCAATTGTGTGTTAACGATTTTGATTATTTATTTTGTAAATAACGAATAAGGCCCTTTTGTAGCCCCGGCCAAAGGCCGGCCGTTTGAACTTTTGTGTTTGAACAGCACTCCATTAAAGGAGAGAAAAAAGTACACAAGTTTGAACTTTGCTGTTATGACTTGATTTGCTTTTTATGGGAGCTTTTTTCTGTTTTTAGGGTGCTAGGTAGAAGAGTTGTTGTTCCTCTTTTTTTTTTTTTTTTCTTTTTCAATGGAAAAAAATCAGTCGCTTTCATACCTACAAGAAAGTAAATTTTGTTTTTGGATACTTTGCCTAGGTTTTGGGTAAGTTCCCGGGGGAGTTCATTCGGTACCATTTCCATGGGCCTGGACTCCTTCATCCGGTCCTGAATATTTCACGATTCTTTGGTTAAATACCTTGGTAATTAAATTTGTTGACATTTCAGTGAAATTGGAGCATCATAGAAAGACAAAGTCTCAGAAAATAGATAGTGGATCTACCACTGATTTTCCCTTTGAATTCAAAATTTGCATCTAATTTTATTTAAATTTGCATCTAATTTTATCAAAATTTGCATCTAATTTTATTTAATAAATTCACAAAGTACAAACAAGAAACGATGAGCAGAATAGAAAGGGACAATGTTAGAATTCCCAGACCAAGGCAAACACTTGTTGAAAGCATCTTTCACAATGGGCATCGCATAATGAAAAGGAAAAAATCTTCTAAATAGCTCTGAAGATAGTCATCAGCAAAAAAATACAAGAGAAGCACCTGTAACGGAAGTGCTCCTGCTGATAGCTTTGGAATACAGTGCCCTGTCATCAAGGTTGCCTATCAGGAAAATTCCTGCAGGAAAAACATTGTCCCTTTTGTGAAGTGATTGTTGATTTTCCTCTTTTGTTTTAATATCAACCGAGGCTTCCGACTTTTGTAAAAGTCCAAAAGGTGATGCGTATTGTATTGAGTAGCAGTAGCAGTGCTGCTTCGCTGTTTATCAGAATAACCTTCCCTTTTCCTTCTGAAAATTGCAAGACTTTTTGGACATGTTGAAAGCAAGTTGTATATTTGATAAATAGCTAGTTAGATAAATGGGTAGGTATCGTCTTCTTTCAAAGGCACCTTCCTATTTGAGGAGCTTGTACCTGAGTATTTATCTACCGAAATAATATAATACTTTTTGGACATGTTGAAAGCAAGTTGTATATTTGATAAATAGCTAGTTAGATAAATGGGTAGGTATCGTCTTCTTTCAAAGGCACCCTCCTATTTGAGGAGCTTGTATCTGAGTATTTATCTACCGAAATAATATAAATATGTGTCTTTATGCCTTTATGTGACATTTTATTTAATTCTTTGATTTCAGATTCTTCCAGTAGTAAAAGTTCTGAAAAGAACTCGATATGTGCAAATTATACCCCTTCTTCCGTGGCCAATAGTAAGTTGGTTTATAATTTTGAAAAATTCTATGGAATTTTATGTGAATTAGTCTAGAAAAAACAGCGAGGTTTTTGTGAAACCGTAGGTACAGGTAGAGTTGTTTTTTTATCTTAAATTATGAAAATTGTCAAAATTTAGGGTTCTACTGGTAAATTAATAGAATACAATTCAACTAGATAATCACTGAGAGAGTGAACGATGAATCTTGAATGTGTTAGAAACCCGACCTATCCTTGGAGGGTGACAAACGCCTTCGTTCCATGGTTCGAGAGGGCAAAAAACAAAAAACAAGGCGTCAAAGAAATGGGGGAAAAAAGAAGAAAAGTGTGGAATATTTTCTCAAATTAAAATCTCTCTCTTCATATTTTTTGAAAACTGTATAGGTTACCATGGCAACCCAAGATATGGCGACACTTTGAGAAAGTTTTCTCTCGAAGAATTTCTCCAACTTTGGAGAAAATAATTAGTAGAGTGGAATGAAATATCATTTTGTGCTGGAAACTTTTAATTAATGTAACTTTAACGAACTTTTCGTTATCTCTGAACTTTAATCACAAATGCGACCATTAATAGTGTGGCATTAATATTACGAATGTTCTGCTATTACTAATGGTCTGAAACTCTGAACCACAAAATGTAATTTACTAGATACCTATGTATTTAACAAGCTTAGTTATATTACTAATGGTCTGAAACTCTGAACCACAAAATGTAATTTACTAGATACCTATGTATTTAACAAAGTTATGCTTAGTTATCATTACCAGCATTACCTATATTATGTATACTTACCTACATATTATTATCATTTTCCGTCAGCTTCTAATGGGGAAAAAGAACCTGTGTAGGTATTCACGAAGAATTATTAGAAGATACCTACTATTTTATAAAGGTACCTATCTCATTAGAAAAGATAGAAATGCAAGATATTATAAGGAACTAGGTAATTATTGCCTTAGCCAATTTGTATTACTAATGGTCTGAAACTCTGAACCACAAAATGTAATTTACTAGATACCTATGTATTTAACAAAGTTATGCTTAGTTATCATTACCTATATTATGTGTACTTACCTACATATTATTATCATTTTCCGTCAGCTTCTAATGGGGAAAAAGAACCTGTGTAGGTATTCACGAAGAATTATTAGAAGATACCTACTATTCTATAAAGGTACCAATCTCATTAGAAAAGTTAGAAATGCAAGATATGTATTATAAGGAACTAGGTAATTATTGCTTTAGCCAATTTGGAGATACTTGATAACAATGATAACATTTCAATTTTAATTATTTCGTACAACTTTCACTGTTTTCAGGTTTATCAACTAGCAAGTCTTCGTACCATCAGTTGACATCTTCAATATCAGATTCACTCAAATTCAAGACTGGTAAGTTTTTTTTTTTTTTTTTTATTTCTTTCCAATTTCATATTAAGCCCTCTGACTTATTTTGGGTTAGCATAATGGCATTAATGGCACATCTTCTAATTAAATTGAGAATGATGTCACATCTGCTAATTTGGAAATAATGTTACATCCACTAATTTCATCTAGTTATAACTGAGCAGTTGGGTCAATCTCAATTGAAACTAGGTATAATATTTTTCTTGTTTGAAAATTGAAAACCCTAACCCCGGCCGCACACTTTGTCAGTACTTAATACAAATAAATACGCGTGTGTGGTCAGTCTTTCAATATTTGACTTTCAACCCGGCAACTTTGTTTTTCCACCTTCCTACGTTTCCAAAGGGAGATTAAAGAAAAGAGAGTATTAAACAAAACTTTTTTTTTTATCCCTAAAACAACTCCCACCACGATTACAAAGTAGTGTTATTTTCACATTACTTCTGAGCCATTAACTCAGCATATGTTCATGTTTATGTTTGGGATGGTGGGGCAATATGTTTGCATGCAATACCATGCGATGGTCCATCATAAAGCTGTGTCCACACATCACAGTCGACGCCGTCGATCGATCTTTGTCGACTGAAACCGTACATTGGCTCGACAACATAGATTCACCTCCGGCGTCGACTATGATGTGTGGACACAGCTTGAGATTCATAAGTTCATTGATTACCTCATTCTTAACACTCGTATTTATGAACAAGAATGATCGTTCTTAGATCAGTCTCAAGTCAAAATTGACCAATCAAATGCCTTGGGACTATGCTTAGCACGAACTTAAGAGCCAGCATTTTGTTCATAAATATGGGTGTAAGCCTCTAAAGGAAATGTGGACTGGACAGTGTTCGATCTCAAAAACGTAGCAAACTGACTTTACCATATGATACATGACTTTACCACTAGTAGTTCTGTGAACTGTAGACCTCACTCGGACTCTTTTGCCCAAGCTGAGACGACTGTACGTATGAATGCAATTCACTTGTATCGAAATAGGACTTTCAAAAGAGGTCCTGTCTTTAATTCTACAATAACTATAAACCTTTTTAGTAAATACTTACCTATGAGTTAATTTCCTTTGACATCTCTTCCCGACAGTTAATTCTAATTTTCTGATTTCTTGCATTGTTCCAGATACTCCATACAAAGGATCATGGACTTCACACTCTCCGCAAGCACAAGGTAAGACAGACTATTTCACATAAAAACCACTTTGTGTGACTAAATATCATGTTTGGAACCATTTCATGACCAAAGAACAGAAGAGGCTTTAGTTTGCATTGTTCCAGATACTCCATACAAAGGATCATGGACTTCACACTCTCCGCAAGCACAAGGTAAGACAGACTATTTCACATAAAAACCATTTTGTGTGACTAAATATCATGTTTGGAACCATTTCATGACCAAAGAACAGAAGAGGCTTTAGTTTTTTCGACTGAATTTTTAATAAAACTTAATTACTTGTGTGGTTACTTGTGTTTTATGACCAAATTCCTCATTAAAATCCATTTCATGGCCCAATTTTACTTGTGTATCTGTAGGTGTTTAATACCTGTTTGCGTACATATATTTCATAGAGAACTTCAACTTAATACCAGGACTTACCAAATAGGATTATCTCAGCATTGAGTTTGCGAACGTATATTTCATAGAGAACTTCAACTTAATACCAGGACTTACCAAATAGGATTATCTCAGGATTGAATTTGGCCGAAGATCGGAACGCTTACCTACCTCTAGCCAGGATCTCGAATTATTCTATGTATGATGATCAGAGACGGGCAGAATATGGCACCAAAACGGCACTCTTCTCAGGGTTAACACAAAATCAAAGCTGGAGCTCCCTCCACAATCAAATACTAATTATAACAATTTCTTTTTTCACTCTGTTCTCTGCTGCCCTAAAGTTTCGAACAAGCTTAATGTCCGTATGGACACGCAATTTAATCATTCACTAGTGTTTAACCTTTCGCCTTTCGTTCCTGGGCTGAAGAAACGTGGCGTACCTGTTTCGAAATAATTGCTACTTGCTTTCGGCTCACACACCACGGACAAATTATGACCTTTTACGTAAACTTCCTTGGGTTTTGTTTTGGTCGGTGGTTTTTGTTAGGTTTCAAGTCTCCTTAAAGGTTGCTGAAAATAAAGGGTCACATAACAAAGCATTGTAACCTTGTTTAGAAGATCCATTCTTACAGAAGTTCTTTCAGTCGATCATCGTAGGTTACTGGTGAACTTGAATTGTGAGAATGTCTTTTTAGATTTTTTCTTGTGTGTGTTGGTCTAGCTGTTTAGCATCAAATATTGGGAGAAATATTTGTTCTGTTTTGAACAAAGCCCAAGTGGAGAATTGCAGAGTGTTATTACCTGAAGTTCAGGATAGAATGATAGATAAAACTCTGAACAAACTGCAATTAACGAATCATTTCCATATTGCTACTTCATTTGGAATTTCGAAAATCAAAAATCAATAATAATAATAATAATAAACTGAATATTAAACAAATTAGGTAGGTACATAGGTACTGATTTTCTCTAATCACGGTGGAATAAACTACGGTAGTTCAGCCACGTGGCGCACGTGACCAAGTTAGTCGCTAGGAAAATAGTAATTTACTATTAACCCATAAGAACCGAACTTTTTTTTTTGTATCTTGCTGAAATTTAACCGCTTCTAACTCCGGAATGGTACTGAGTAGATATGTCAAATAAGATCGAAAATAGTAGGAAATTTTGTTTTCTAACTAATAGACAAATCCCCGATGCACTCTGACGAGGACCGACTGTGATATTAGCGAAAAAGGGAGAAGGGTTTGGTCACGTTTGGTGTGACTTTAATATTTTAAATCATTACATGAAAGTAAAATCAAAAAATCAAATCAAGAATGATAATAAACTGAATATTAAACAAATTAAGTAGGTACATATGTACTGATTTTCTTTAACCACGATCGAATAAACTACGGACTAAAAAATTCCCGGAGGGACGGGCCCAGCTTGTTTTCATTCCCCAGATATATATCGCCGCTTTCGCTCCACCTCTTTCCTTTGCATACATCCTTCCTTCCTTTTTCCTTCCTGGAAATATTTTTCACTCTTTCTCTTCCTTTGTTATCTTGTACTCTTGTGTACCTTTTCACATTTTTTAGTTCTTTTTTTGTGTCCTACTCTTTTCTCGCCCGCCGACATAGCGCTATTAAAAACACGGGTGTTTTTGTGTTACCTTGTTTTATGTTCACTATTTGTATAGGTAGGGTTGTTACGTTGTTTTGCCTTATGTTTGCACTTGTTGTGTTGTCGAGTTCAATATGGTTAATGTTTAGCTACACTAAACTATCTTACTATTTTGTTATCAAAACTACTAAAGTAACTTGTCTAAAACTTAGAACAAAATAATCAAGTTGAAAATGTGATTTGAATATTTTGAGCCGATTTGGATCAACCCAATGGAATTTGCCATTGCTACTTGCTACTCTTTGGCTCACACACCACGGAAAATTATGACCTTTTACGTAAACTTCCTTGGGTTTTGTTTTGACCGCTGGTTTTTGCTGGGCTTTGAGTTTCCGAAAAGGTTGCTGAATATTAAGGGCTGTCACTTTTCGTCTTTCCACTAAAGCCTTATTTTGAAGACAAATACCTATCCCGTAATGCAGAACTTCTCTTGGTCAATCATCATATACTGAACACTACAAGTTATCTCGAATTTTAAGGATAAGGATTTAGAAATTTAATGTTCTTTTATATGTTGGCAGAGCACATAACGCGGAAACGTTTGTTCTGTTTTGAACAAAGTCCGAATAGTCTGATAATTTTAGACGTTTATAGTTTATAGGAATAGGTAAGGCTCAGATTTCCTTAACTCCACTACAGATAGATAAAACCCTGAACAAACTGTAATTAACGAATCATTTCCATATTGTTACTTCATATGGAATTTCGCTATCAGAAGTGAAAAGTTCAGCCACGTGGCGCACGTGACCAAGTTAGTCGAAAGGAAAATAGTAATTTACTATCAACCCATAAGAGCCGAACTTTTTTCTTCCTTGGATCTTGCTGAAATTTAACCGCTTTTAACTCCGGACCGGTACTGGGTAAATATGTCAAATAATAGTGAGAATAGTAGGAAATTTTGTTTTATAACCAATAGACAGATCCCCGATGCACTCTGACGTGGAGCAATTGAGGTATTAGCGAAAAAGGGAGAATGATTTGGTCACTTTTGATGTGACTTTATTGTAAGCCTCAGCTCTCATGGGTTAAGTGTGTAATTTACTAGTAAGTGTGTATAGCGAGACATGCATGTTCTGAGAAAATAGTTAATGGGAATTATTAGTTCAGGGGCTTGCCACTCAGAAGTTATGAATTTCGGTGAATTAGTCATAAGGGCTGGCTCGTTTTTATGGCAGTGCAGCTAATTTTTTACGAGACGGAATGGCTGCATGGTAGTGGCTAATTTGTGAGCAGTTGAAACTGTAAATGAAGAAATAATTATTCAATTTGGGTGGTTAAAAATAGTCAATTGCCCTCACAACTTTACCTACTTATTATTTGTTATTTCTCAAGGATATTGAAATATGTAGGTTTCTCACTTTCTGACATTTCGGGTTGTTTCATCAGAAAGACTATTTGCCAGTCATCTCACCTTTCACCGAAGAAGATCAGGTTCTCATGGTATTCTTCATGAATAAAGAATTAACCACTGTTGCCACGGCAGAATACTATAACTGTATTGTAATAACATGGTCCTTCACCGTAATGTATTCCACGTAGGGACAAAACGTGTAGGTTTCGTCTGTATTTGACAAAACACAATTGCAAAATACGAAGCCGTTCAAAAAACTACAAGGGGTTCGCTAGGACTTTTGGGTCTTGCTGTGAAATGCTGTCACATTGCTGTGTATCTACGTGGTGGAAAATAGCTGTAGATATAGCTGTAGAAACCAAGAAGCTGGTAGCTGAATATGGCATTTTATTTCAATAACCTGTGAACATAATTTTATCATCTTTTCAGTAAAAATGGCAAAAAGAAAAAAAAAATCCAATAAACTTATGTACATTTATTTAATGGATTGGAAAATGTAAGATTAACGTAATTTCCTTTTTATCCAATTTAGAACTTACAGGTACTACCTACGTATGTTACACATTTACCTACGTAAAGTAGGTTTTCTCTCTATTGAAGAAATGTCTATCACATCTCTGAAATACTGAAATTTTAGCAATTTGAATGCATGCCAATACCCACATTCGAACATCATCATTTGTTGCAAATAATTTCAGGGTCGTCTAAAGTAATTCAGAAAATCTTTGGAAAATGGGTCAATTGTTTTTAAAAACATTGGTAGATTTAGCTTTTAATTTTAAATTTATTGAGCTTCCTCCAAGTTCTTAACAACAAAGGAAAGTACCCAATACATGGTAATAATTATTACTGGTCTGTTGGATTCAGAATAGGCATTTTTCTGAATAAAACAAGTCAATGTGACAGTAATAAACTAATCAGAATTAGTGGATGTGACATTTCCTCCAAGAAATAAAATTGAACTACGTACGACGCACCACGTTTTGTTTAATTAGCTGAATATGGCATTTTATTTCAATAACCTGTGAACATAATTTTATCATCTTTTCAGTAAAAATGGCAAAAAGAAAAAAAAAATCCTATAAACTTATGTACATTTATTTAATAGATTGGAAAATGTAAGATTAACGTAATTTCCTTTTTATCCAATTTAGAACTTACAGGTACTACCTACATACGTATGTTACACATTTATCCAGGCATCTACATAAATTAGCTTTTGTTCTATATTGAAGGAATGTCTATCACTTCACTGAAATATTGAAATTTGAGCAATTTGAATACATGCCAAAATATACGAACATCTTATTTGTTCCAAATAAATTCAGGGTCGTCGAAAGTATTTCAGAAAATCTTTGGAAAATGGGGCAATTGTTTTTTTCAAACATTGGTAGATAAGCTTTTAATTTTAAATTTATTGGGCTTCCTCCAAGTTCTTAATAACAATGAAAAGTGCCTAATATTAATAATTATTACTCCTCTATTGGATTCAGAACAGCTGGCATTTTTCTGAATAAAACAAGTCAATGTGACAATAATCTCAACAGAATTAGTGGATGTGACATTTCCCCTAAAAGTTGAAAAATTGCGATACGTACCACGCACCACGTTTCGTTTATTGCCTCCTTTGTTGGAAACGAGTACTATTACTAATTTAACTAATTTCCATTTAATTAAATACAAAACAAGAGTTTTGACCTTTGCTTTACTTTGGGTAATCAATAATCATGTAATCCTACCCCTTCTACCCTGTATACCTAATTATACTGACCTACACACCTACCTAATACCTATAGCTGTTAATGCTTCGTGGGAGACGACAAACGAGGTATACTATTTCTAATACTAATTTAACTAATTTCCATTTCAATAAAAAATACAAGACAAGAATTTTGACCTTTGCTTTACTTTGGGTAATCATGTAATCCTACCCTTTCACACTGTATACCTAATTATACTGACCTATACACCTTACCTATACATATACTAGAAGTACTAACTTTGGTTACAATTAAAGTAGAACATGACTTTTTATTGCCACATGTTAAGTTCAGTAGGTCATAGATTTTACTAACACTGACCTTTAATAGGAAAAGGAAACAGGTGCCTCTTGGAGAACCTGCACATAAAAAACCCTCATCTTTATTAGATTTGAACAAGAGAATATAATCCGAGAATTTAATGGGAACCCCATTTCTTGTTTTCCTGAGAAGAAAGAAGAGCTGAGAGAGACGATATCAAAGAAAACCGTACAGACAAGGATAGAAAGCGAAGAAAATGTAGATTATTGTAGATATCTTCATGTAACGAAGAAGAAAGAAGAAGAGAAAAACGCTGAGGAATGTTTGAAGGGATATCAACATTTTTTTTCTGAATCTTATTGGTTGTTAACATCACCCCATGCTCCGCCTTTATGATATAGACTAACGGGAAATCCTATTTTCAATTGAAGGAAAACCCCTTCAACCACACAAAACAACATTTACAATATTAAACAGTGTTTTTCCTCTCTTCAACATTTTATCATTAATATTTTTTTAACGTGCTTCATCAAATTTTGTGTTTACATTTTTAAAATTTAAAAAATAAAATGATAAACAACATACATTGCTGAAATTTGTTTAATATTTTAACATGTGTGATAACTGATAACATATTTGAATAATTATTTATTTATTTTTAAAAATTACAACAACAAAAAAATACAGTTAGTGTTTATGATCCTTTTATCTTTTACTTTTTAGGACTGTGCTGGTATTTTTATCAATTTTTTCCGTTTGTCCACTTTTTACTGTTTGTATTTTGTCAAATCAAAAAATTGTTATAGTCTGAGTTAAAGTAATTCGTGTTTTATTTAGTTGCTTTGTGTTAACGTTATTAATTCTTTAATTTCCCTCTACCATTTTTGTGGCATTGTCAATTGTGTGTCTAACTGTACCTCTACCTCTAGATTGGGTTCCGTGCTTTTGCCCATATAAACGGTCCCTAGTACGGCCGTTGTACTAAGGTTAGAATGTCGACATGCTTGTGTCACGTGACATAGAACCTGTGACGTCATGATTGACATAAAAACGTCTGCCGAGTATTTGAGCAGATCCTCACCGGCCTCGACGTTTTCCAATTTCTCTATGATCTTTGCTGGTGAGTCCACGAATTAGTCCATCATAAAGCTGTGTCCACACATCACAGTCGACGCCGTCGATCGATCTTTGTCGACTGAAACCGTACATTGGCTCGACAACATACATAGATTCACCTCCGGCGTCGACTATGATGTGGACATAGCTTGAGATTCATAAGTTCATTGATTACCTCATTCTTAAGCCTCTAAAGGAAATGTAGACTGGACAGTGTTCGACCTCAAAAAGGTAGCAAACTGGCTTTACCATATGATACATGACTTTACCACTAGTAGTTCTGTGAACTGTAGACCTTACTCGGACTCTTTTGCCCAAGCTGAGACGACTGTGCGTATGAATGCAATTCACTTGTATCGAAATAGGACTTCCAAAAGAGGTCCTCTCTTTAATTCTACAATAATTATTATAAACCTTTTTAGTAAATACTTACCTATGAGTTAATTTCCTTTGACATCTCTTCCCAACAGTTAATTCTAATTTCCTGATTTCTTGCATTGTTCCAGATACTCCATACAAAGGATCATGGACTTCACACTCTCCGCAAGCACAAGGTAAGAAAGACTATTTGACATAAAAACCATTTTGTGTGACTAAATATCATGTTTGAAACCATTTCATGACCAAAGAACAGAAGAGGTTTTAGTTTGTTCGACTGAATTTTTAATAAAACTTAATTACTTGTGTTTTATGACCAAATTCCTCATTAAAATCCATTTCATGGCCCAATTTCACTTGTGTATCTGTAGGTGTTTACCTGTTTGCGAACGTATATTTCATAGAGAACTTCAACTTAATACCAGGACTTACCAAATAGGATTATCTCAGGATTGAATTTGGCCGAAGATTGGAACGCTAGTTTTCCGAGACACTCAGAGAGTCCGCTAGTAGTAACGTTGAAGAGAGGCTATAGTTCCCCACGAGGCTGAGTGCACCGAGCACGCGATGTCCTTAGATGATCTGACACTAGGCCAGTAGGCAGCCCAACTAATGGCATAGTTTAAAAATAACTGACATTCCAGTAACCACATAACCAGTAACATTCTAGCCCAGTTGTACAACGTAAACTTCTGTATAGCTTCAAGTGTAAATTAACTGGACTGAAATTCTGGCCAAGTAACTGGACTGGAATGTTACTTAACGCCAGTGGCAAAGATGTGTTGTATGATGGACACCTCAAGACAACCGACTACAAATCAGAGGGGTACGTCTTCAAATTCCAAGTTACTGAAGCATGAATCCCTATCCTCAAGATTTAACCTCATAGTACTAAAAGTTTAGTGGTAGGGAATGCCCGAGGTATTACCTATCCTCAGCCATCAGTCTTTATTCGTTCCTCTCAAGGGTGTAGGTATTATTTATTTAGGCATTTATATGAATTTGGTTATGTTGTTCATTTTCCAAAACATTATTATTCTGTTGTTTTTCAAAACAAAAGAAAAAGCTCCATGTGTCCCTGCGAGTTCTTCATAATGAAAATAACGAGGCTTTGAGACTCACTTACTCATTGTGTACAATAAAGGCACTCACAGTGTCTAGTAATAAAATTAGAGCCAAGTTTGTTCCTTCATTACCCCCTCCCTATTTTCAATGGACGCCAGTGGTGTAGTGTGAGACTAATGAAACTATTCAAAGAGCTTATTTATTCATAGATGAGGGTCGAATGGGGTAGGTACTTGGACTGTCGATTTAGGGTAAGTATTACCGTTATTTCAAAACGTGTCGTTTTACCCAGCAGTACCATACTTTTTTTTTTTACAGGGTAGGTAACCGAAATTGAGCAACATGAACCAAGCTTTTTGGAAGTTAATCAAACTTGAAACTTCAATAAATAATTACTTTTCTTTCCGTTGCTAAATAACTGAGTTGAAACTTTTTTTTTTTTTTTACCGTGTCTGATTTGAAGTTTTGATAATGACTATACCTGCTCATAAATTAAGAACAATACAGGATTATGCTCCCCCCTCCCCCCTCCACAACAGTGTGTCCCATTATAACATTTATAATATTGTATGTAGGTAACATATCATACAGGATGGGTCACAAAAACACGACACTATGTTCTATGTAGTTCCCTAGGAAATCCCGGTACAACTGAACAGACGATTTTTAGTCCCTATATCTTGTGATTCACCCAGTATTAATATACTGGCATTGTTTTCCAAAGCTCAAGAGGCTCTTAAGGTTTTGCTCTAAACTACATCAAGTATCTACATGTGGTATTATACATATTCGCTCATTACGGTCGTAACGTTAGTTTCTTACGTTATGTGGCGTTGAAAAAAGGAAAATTGTCCTTTCAAAGTACGAGCAACAGGGCAGCAATGGACATTTTTGAAATTCTTTCAATCGATAAAAGGACCCAGTCCAAGCCCTTCTGTCGGACCATAATAGGCAAAATCTTATGTAGGTACTAGAATACCAGATACTCCCGTTGCAGAGTAGGCAACGGTAAAATTTAGGCTGCCGTTAAAGAGTATTCTACTTACAAAACTCCCATAAAAGATTACCTTTAAAGCTGCAGGCAAAGAGAAGGACTCGTCCCCTCCTTTTAAGGTCCACTTGTTGGCATCCACTAGTCGTGTCTAAATGGATTCCCCAATTCCTCAAGAATCCTAAAAAAATTATCTTGTTTATCATACGAAAAGTAGAGGGTGGGGGCACGACCGTATGAGTTATGAATAGATAGTGTAAGATTTATCATAGGCAAAGCAGTGATCAATATCAAGTGGCATTATAAAAGTCAACAAACACTGGGGGGTCGTTCACACAATAGAGAGGGGGGTATCAGGTCACACACACCACTGTGATGGGGGAGGGGGGGGGAGCGTGTGAATGTGTACTCACCCGTGACACCCTGTATACATGACGTGTGCCTTTATTACCACCCTATGAGAAACGTAGAATGGAGCTAGAATCTACAGTCGAGTGCGAAAAAATCAGGCCAGTTTGCCATTCCTTCCTCTAAAGGCTGTCATTTTTTGAAGTTTCGAAAATATTTCTTGACATTTTTTGGTGCCAACCTGTCATCAGAATCCCATGTTCATGTTGTCTTTGAGATGCTATCTTCGTTTTTCTAGTAAGCTCTACTTGTACCTGCTGGAAAAATGGTGATAATGGGAAAACTAGCTCTCGAGAAAATTGTCCCAATTTTTTTGCACTCCAGTGTAGATGGACGAAATGCATTTTCGTAGAATATCTATTATGAACTTTTTTCCAAAGTACGAATTTTCTAGATAGATACAATATGTTTTAATACAGAAAAAATAAAATAAACAGAGCTCTGTAGCCCTATCCACCCTATCTACATAGTAATAATTGTTTCTAGGGTCTTGAAAGGGGCTCTTTTTTTTCCGAAATATTTTAATTATTTGTTATTGTTGCACTTTTTTTATGATTTATTTTACACTCGACCGCTTTTCCTGTGAGATTTTTCTGTATTTATACTGAAAGTTTAGCTTTGAGGGGGTAAAGGTTAGGGATCGATTGATGATGAGTGTGAATGGCATGATTAAGGGATTTGGCTATTTATTTGCATGTGCTTTGATTGTAGGTGAGTATATAAAGGTCAGGGAATTTTGCATGAGTTTTATCGCCACTTCTAGGGTTTGAACCTGGATTTTGACATCACCAGCGAATTGACCATGGGCCCTTTCCTATCTCTAAGAAAAAACACAATTAGGGTCTTGGAAAGGGGCCCTTTTTTCCCGAAATATTTTAATTATTTGTTATTGTTGCACTTTTTTTTATGATTTATTTTACACTCGACCGCTTTTTCTGTGAGATTTTTCTGTATTTATACTGAAAGTTTAGCTTTGAGGGGGTAAAGGTTAGAGATCGATTGATGATGAGTGTGAATGGCATGATTAAGGGATTTGGCTATTTATTTACAGGCGCTTTGATTGTAGGTGAAAAAACAAAGGTCAGGGAATTTTACATGATTTTTACCACCATTTTCGGGGTTCGGACCTGGATTTTGACATCACCAGCGAATTGGGCATGGGCCCTTTCCTATCTCTAAGAAAAAACACAACCTCACCTTTCACTGAAGAAGATCAGGTTCTCATGGTATTCTTCATGAATAAAGAGTAATAAGTTATTAACCACTGTTGCCACGGCAGAATACTATAACTATATTGTATTGTAATGACATGGTCCTTCACTGTAATGTATTCCACGTAGGGACAAAACGTGTAGGTTTCGTCTGTATTTGACATGGAAGATGGAAGGTGAAAGAGGGCTTTCAAAAAATTTCAACTTGAATGTTGCCTCAACTTTTAAAAGCCCCCGTCAATCCCCCTCCCCCAGTCGAATTCAATAATTTGGAATTCATTTTGCGTAACCGTTTTGATGTGTGTGCAAATACTTCAAGAATGTTTTCAACTTGTATGTTCTTTCCTTACACTTTTCACGTGTTGATGGATGTTTGCTTCTACTTTTTCTCTTTTTGCAGATTGATACAGCTTCCTATGCAAATACTTCAAGAATGTTTTCAACTTGTATGTTCTTTCCTTACACTTTTCACGTGTTGATGGATGTTTGCTTCTACTTTTTCTCTCTTTGCAGATTGATACCTACAGCTTGATGTGTGTGCAAATACTTCAAGAATGTTTTCAACTTGTATGTTCTTTCCTTACACTTTTCACGTGTTGATGGATGTTTGCTTCTATTTTTTTTCTCTATTGCAGAATAGAGCTTCCCATTTATCCCTATAATACGTTTTGCGAAGTCAATGTATATCTATTTGTATTATCCCTTCCAGTGTAACCAATGTGAACCGCATTATCCGAATGAAATTCAGTGAATTTCACATTGACATACCACTCCCACTTCACACATACCCTAGGCGCAGTCAATCACACAATACTCCAGTTAACACAGAACAGAGAATCTAACTCAACATGTAGGTACTCAGACAGAAAAAAAAGAGAAGTGAACAAAACCGTACAACAATGAACTAAAAGGAGATAAGTACAGACGAAAAGAGAAAAACTGTATGCTTGATTTAACATTTTAATATAATACCGGAAAACCAGATAAAAAAGGGTGGTGAAAAACGTATTTACGGAGAGAGAGATTTTTTCATTTTGGTTGCTCATATAACATTATGTTTGTGAGGTGTTTTTGTGTTTTCATTAGGAAAAAACACACAAACATCAAAAGACAACAAGACTTTGTGTTTTTTTGACAAAGCCTCGCGGTGATTTTCTTGCTCACACCTCGTTGGGTTTTTTCATCACGAGGAACTCAAGCGTTGGCATTGTGTTTATTATTTATCTCATTTTGATTTAGTTTTGCTTTGATAGCGAGTTTGTTGGTTTGCTGGAGGTGTTAGGTGTTACTCTTTGTTCTATCGTGTGGTTAGGTGGGGACTGGGGTGGGTTCAATGTTGTTTGAACGTTGCTGTGGTTTGGTAAATGTTAGTCTTCTTTGTGGGATGGAAAAAGGAACTCTTTGCTTGCACCAGTATCAAGAAGATTGAGAATAATGACGCATCCACTAATTTCTTTGGGAATGATGTCACTTCCGAAAATTCCATTGAGAATAGTGACATATCCTCCAATTTAATTTGGGGATAGTGTCACATCCACTAATATTTCATTAGGAATAATTGAGAATATCTTTTCATTTGGTTTCGCTGCGCCGTAGTCGAGTCTTTCACATCTACTATGAAAAATACCCCAACTTAGATACGTATTTGACACAAATACTGATCCGATATTCCTGAGAAAATAGCTTTTCATATAAAAATGACGAACGAACCCTAACTGAGGAGAAAAGTTGTGGAGGTAACAATACAGCAATAATGAAGATGATGACAAACTCGGACAAAAAATCATGTTAAAGTTGTAGAAAGAAGGAAAAACTGAAAGGGTGAGAATCAGAAAATTGGCTAAAGGCTACTTGTTTACGCCTCATTACACATTCCTTTGATTTCTTCTTTCTTCTTCTTCTTCTTCCCCTTCTCCTCCTCCTCTCCTTTTTCGAAACAAAAGTATATTTAAAAGAGGAAAAGACATCGTTGTGATTTTTTCGCTTTCTATTATTTTCGCTCTGATTGACGCACACTTCCCCATCAGATGCCCTTGTCCAACACTGCTTGATTGCGGCAGTAAATTCTCGAACAATATTTACAGCACCTTCGACTTTGTTTACTCAGAAAGCACATGGTCTGGTGCTCCACGGGTTATATTTTGTTCTGGATTTAAGAATATTTACTATCATCATGGACCTTCACAAAGTTACTGAGTAGTTCATCACGACCTCTGTGAAGTCAGCGTGAAAGAAGTCCTGTCACGACAATTTGTGACAGTCTGGATTTAAGAATATTTACTATCATCATGGACCTTCACAAAGTTACTGAGTAGTTCATCACGACCTCTGTGAAGTCAGCGTGAAAGTAGTCCTGTCAATGTGTGACACGAATATTTACTATCATCATGGACCTTCACAAAGTTACTGAGTAGTTCATCACGACCTCTGTGAAGTCAGCGTGAAAGAAGTCCTGTCAATTTGTGACACAAAGGTTCGTCAAGAGTCAAGGGGACCAGAAAGCTTTTATAGGAATAGGAAATAAGAACCATTTAGGCATGACAGCCTGTGAAGAAACATCCACCAATTTTATTGAGAATAATGTCATATCCACCAATTTCATTTCATTGAGAATAATGTCACATTCACTAATTTCAATGGTAATAAGTAATACTAATAATAATGTCATATCCACTAATTCCATTGAGAATAATGTCACATCAACTAATTTAATAAGGGATCCTCCCACAATTTAACCTAAATGAATGGAATGTTCAAAATGTCTAAAAATTCCAAACAAAGATTCCCACTATTTAGATTTCCAGGAGTAGTGACGTTCAACACATAATTTTGCTATGACAAAATACCCAAGATTCAAAGATTTCATCGATTCCACGGCAGGGTGTAGAAGTGTAGAGCTATTTTGATGAATAACTTTTAATTGAAAAGAGGAAAATTCAGATGACGAAAGGAAAGGGAGAAACAGATGGAGGATTTTTAAAAAACTGCGGAAAAAGAAATGAAAATACTAAAAACGTATTCCTCTGAAAGCATTTTTTTTTTTTTTTTTTTTTTTTTTGTTTT
>NW_007377508.1:258419-260752 GCF_000475195.1 Diaphorina citri
CACAAAATCAAAGCTGGAGCTCCCTCCACAATCAAATACTAATTATAACAATTTCTTTTTTCACTCTGTTCTCTGCTGCCCTAAAGTTTCGAACAAGCTTAATGTCCGTATGGACACGCAATTTAATCATTCACTAGTGTTTAACCTTTCGCCTTTCGTTCCTGGGCTGAAGAAACGTGGCGTACCTGTTTCGAAATAATTGCTACTTGCTTTCGGCTCACACACCACGGACAAATTATGACCTTTTACGTAAACTTCCTTGGGTTTTGTTTTGGTCGGTGGTTTTTGTTAGGTTTCAAGTCTCCTTAAAGGTTGCTGAAAATAAAGGGTCACATAACAAAGCATTGTAACCTTGTTTAGAAGATCCATTCTTACAGAAGTTCTTTCAGTCGATCATCGTAGGTTACTGGTGAACTTGAATTGTGAGAATGTCTTTTTAGATTTTTTCTTGTGTGTGTTGGTCTAGCTGTTTAGCATCAAATATTGGGAGAAATATTTGTTCTGTTTTGAACAAAGCCCAAGTGGAGAATTGCAGAGTGTTATTACCTGAAGTTCAGGATAGAATGATAGATAAAACTCTGAACAAACTGCAATTAACGAATCATTTCCATATTGCTACTTCATTTGGAATTTCGCTGTCAGAAGTGAAAAGTTCAGCCACGTGGCGCACGTGACCAAGTTAGTCGCTAGGAAAATAGTAATTTACTATTAACCCATAAGAACCGAACTTTTTTTTTTGTATCTTGCTGAAATTTAACCGCTTCTAACTCCGGAATGGTACTGAGTAGATATGTCAAATAAGATCGAAAATAGTAGGAAATTTTGTTTTCTAACTAATAGACAAATCCCCGATGCACTCTGACGAGGACCGACTGTGATATTAGCGAAAAAGGGAGAAGGGTTTGGTCACGTTTGGTGTGACTTTAATATGTAGCCCTCAGCTCTCATGGGTTAAGTGTGTAATTTACTAGTAAGTGTGTATAGCGAGACATGCATGTTCTGAGAAAATAGTTAATGGGAATTATTAGTTCAGGGGCTTGCCACTCAGAAGTTATGAATTTCGGTGAATTAGTCATAAGGGCTGGCTTGCTTTTATGGCAGTGCAGCTAATTTTTTACGAGACGGAATGGCTGCATGGTAGTGGCTCATATGTGAGCAGTTGAAACTGTAAAATGAAGAAATAATTATTCAATTTGGGTGGTTAAAAACAGTCAATTGCCCTCACAACTTTACTTACTTATTATTTGTTATATCTCATGGATATTGAAATAGGTTTCTTATTTTCTGACATTTCGGGTTGTTTCATCAGAAAGACTATTTGCCAGTCATCTCACCTTTTCAACTTTCACTAACAGCAACATTTTCAATATTCACAAACTCCTGAATTTTTCAACAAAACAATAAAATTGATGTTTATTTTTTGGGTCTCATAACAAAACTCTTCTTTTTATTGTTTTCAGGATACTCAAATTCCCTCACTACAATGGCCAAATCTTCGTTCGACACGCATGCACATCTAAGACAGCCAGGTAAGCAGATGCCTCTCTTCAGCTCTTCTTAATTTAGGTACCTAGTTTTCAGGATACTCAAATTCCCTCACTACAATGGCCAAATCTTCGTTCGACACGCATGCACATCTAAGACAGCCAGGTAAGCAGATGTCTCTCTTCTTAATTTAGGTACCTACTCTTGGAACTCACTTTCATTCGTTCAACAAAGGTGAAAAAGAATAATGGCCATCACCACAATCTGAGTTGAAACTTTGATAAAGTTAAACAACGAGGAATCTAGGATGATTGAACAATCAGAAATCGGTTTCACTTACACCAAGACTGTCGGAAAAGTGTCAAACATAAAAATCCTCCTGCACTGATGACAATTCCAATCTCCAAAGTTATGTAACCTGTCACTCTCGGGGTATGATGTGAAGTTTCCAGCACGGTTGGAATGGTTTACAAAATGATCACTGAAATGTGGAGGGGGCTAATTTCTGTCACGGTTAAAGAAGCTATTATGGCAAGATTTTATCTCAAGTTGAAATTGTGAGATCATACAAAAGTGAGAGTCCACCCCCATGGGGTTGATTGACACTTGTGCCACCTCCTGTGATGGAAGACTGCGTCTGAATAATGAATCGAACGAAGTGATGTCCAAGTTTTTCAAAGAGGTTTGATAGAGGGAACTGTAAAAACGGAGGTCTTATCGTCAAGAAATTGAAGACAGAAGGTGGGCAGGATAGGTGAAAGCCAGTCGTTCCGAGAACGAATTTTATCTGTTTTGGATAAAGTTCGCCCTGAGCGGGAGTTGAATCCGCGACCTAGCGCTTAAAAGGA